>NW_022437022.1:7234398-7307599 GCF_009761245.1 Sapajus apella | reverse complement strand
GTTTGGGGGGATTAGGGTCCTGCACTTGGTTTGGGGGATTAGGGTCCTGCACTTGGTTTGGTGGAGCTGGAACACAATGCATTATTCTGGGAGTGAGGGGGGCGAGGGTAGACCAGGAGGGGCAGACTGCACCTGCAAAGTCTCTACCTACCATGTCAAGCAACTCAAGCCTGTAGGGCAGAAGGTCTTAACCCAGTGTCCAGAAACGGAGTTATCTGAAGCCCTTGCAATTGTCTTCAGAATATCTGTATATTTTTCATAAACTTTACAAAGACATACATGACCCCTAACAGCTTGCCAGAGAGGCTGAGAAGCCATCGTC
Organism: Sapajus apella; assembly: GCF_009761245.1. NCBI lineage: Eukaryota > Metazoa > Chordata > Mammalia > Primates > Cebidae > Sapajus > Sapajus apella. Next base: position 7,307,277 of record NW_022437022.1, on the reverse strand, counting down.
TTCTTGGGCTGATCTGTAGTGACCATGTGGAGAGCAGGCTCCAGGGGAGAAAGCGGGGGCAGGACACTGGAGGGGAGAGGGGACAGTGCTGGTGCAATGGCGCTGGCGGGGAGAGGGGACAGTGCTGGTGCAATGGCGCTGGCAGGGCTGCAGAGCAGCGACGCAGATTCCGAGAGTTAGGGGGTTACAGTAGGAGAGTAGAGAGGTTGACTGGAGGGGAAATGGGAGACAGGGAAGAATCTGGCATTTCTAGCCTGGGGTGGCACATGATGGTACCACTCCATGAAGGAGGGACTGCAGGGAGCAGAACAGTTCTGGAGGGAAGGCCATGGATTTAGACACTTTGTTTCTAAGCTTCCTGTGGGAAAGATGCTCAGAGATGGCTAAAAATGTGTCCAAAGATTGTGGGGTGGTCAGAGGTAGAGACAAGAATAACCATTAACATGCATTTAGAGTCAGGTTAAAATGAGGACCAAAATGAGCTTATCTGGGGGAAAATGTGGCAGGAGAGAGACGGGTAGGAGATGGGAGCCTTAGATACACCAGTGATTAGAGTGGATAGATGAGCTCGGGAGGGAGATGGAGGAAGATATGGCCTGTGGGGTGGAAGGCAGACAAGCATGCGACACTGACGAGTGTTGGGAAGGAAAGAGTCATCATGTCAAATGCTGCCGGGAATCAATCCAGTGAGATCAGGTTATAAACACTTCAGTGGACCTTGCACATGGCAAGTGACAGCTTGCCTTAGCCCAGACAATTCTACCATCTCAATACAGATGGAAGAAAGAGGGCAGTGGAGTTAAAAGGGTTATAGAGGTAATGAAGAAGAGAGAGAGAGGTAGCCAGGCATCATGCAGAATCCAGGGAGATTTTGTGTTTTCTACCTAGAAGAGATGGGAGCTTATGGTAGCCTGTGAGAGATGGTCTGAAGAGGGCAGAGGGGCAGACAGGAGAGAAGGGTAAAGGTGGAGGAGACAAAGCCTCTGAAGCGGCAGATAGGCTTGGAACATGGGTCAGTTTTCTATGGGAACTGGAGATTTTTAGAACCAGTTAGAGCTTTAAAGAAAGCCATCCAAGCCCTGCAATGGATGGATGGATGGATGCAGCTAAGGTGCAGTGAAGACCTCGACTTCCTGCCATCACAGAGAAGGGTGGTGGCAGAGAGAGCTCCTCATCCTCCGGGAGAGAGCTGCTGTTCTGGTTCTCCTCCTTGCACTTTTGGAGATAAGCATCTGAGTTGCTGGTGGTGGGTTTCACGTGGTCTGGGGCTGGCTGACAACCATATACTTCTGCATCCAACACTGAGTTATCCATGGCTTATGACCAGCGCCCAGAGAACATGTCCAGCAATGTCTGCCAGAGGTCAGCCTCATAATTTGTGCAGTTTTATTTCTCTGTCATTGACCTGGAACAGCATGGAGGATCCCCGCAATTAGTGTGGTAGACGCTGCTGCGGGAGGCAGGGGAGTGGGCATCTTGGGAAAGAGAGGCAGAATTCAGGCACCCAAATGAATTCAGACAAATGGTTCAAAGTGGGGAAAAACAAGAAGTTCTCCAGGAATGAGGTTTTGAATTGTCATCACAAATGCATAGAGGATAAAGATTCAAAAGGTATAGCTCAGCAGGAAGAAATGCAACTATGAGAACACAGCTACTTTCAAAAGCCAAAATAACATGTTTCCATTACCATCAGTTTTGGTCTCAATTCCTATAGTATTAAATCTAACTCAGATCTTTGCATGTTTAAAAAGCTGTAATAAAACAAGTCAGAAAAAGGAAAAAAGTGAGAGGGGATGGAAAACACATCTCACACAGAAAAGATAAAGAATTACAGGAAACAAGGCATGAGAACTACTGTGACCAACCCAAAATTTTTTAGAGAAAGGCCTCATGCAAATATATATATATGTATATATTTAAAAATACATCTTTAAAGTACTGTCTTACAGTTACTCAAAGAGTATTAAAGATGCCATCATTTTCTTTGCTTTTTAAAAGAATCAATAAGAGACAAAAAGCCAGGCAGAAGTTGGTTAATCTAGAAAGAAATGTCTGGTGTTGGGATGTAGATTAGTGCCATCAGTATGGAAAACAACACGGAAGATTCCCCAAAAATTAAAAATAGAATTGCTACATGACCCAGCAGCCCACTTTTGTGTATATACTTAGAAAAATGCAATCAGCCCCTCATAGAGCTATCTGCACGCCTTGCTCATTGCAGCATTATTCACCGTAATAGTCAAGATATGTGTGTGAGTCTCTTTTGTGCTGCTGTAACAGTATCTGAGCCTGGGTAATTTATAAAGAACAGAGATTTATTTTCTCACAGTTCTAGAGGCTGGGAAGTCCAAGATCAAGGCACAAGCATCTGACAATGGTCTTCTTGCTGCATTATCATGTGGTGGGAGGCAGAAGGGCAAACGGACAAGAGGGGGCAAAACTAGCCCTTTTATAAGGATATTAATCACCTCTCAAAGTTCCCACCTCTTAATACTACACAATGGCCATTAAATTTCAGCATGAGTTTTGGAGGGAACAAGTATCCAGACAAGAGCAGTGCTGGAACAACCAAAGAGTCTCTTGGCAGATGAAGGAATAAAGAAATTGTGGTTTATACTAAAGGGAATATCACACAATCTTTCAAAAGGAGACCCTGCCATTTGCAACATGGATGAAACTGGAGGCCATTATGCTCATTGAAATAAGCCAGACACAGAAAGAAAAATATTGTGTCATTTTATATTTATGCTTAATTGAAAAAATCACATACCATACATGAAAAACAGTTATCAGAGGCACAGGGAAATAGAGTGCTGTAGGGCAAAATGTACAAAGCTGCAGTTATGTAGAATGAATAAGTCTAAGGGATCTAATGTATAATATGAAGCCTATAGTTAAAAATATAGTATTTTATACTGGTCATTTGACAAGAAAGTAGGGTTTAAATATACTTATGACAAAAGAGAGAGAGAGAGAGAGAATGGTAACTACATAGAATGATGGGTATGCTAATTTGCTTGACTACAGTAATAACTTCACTATGTAAACATATATCAAAATAAATATATCAGTCTTGGCATGGTGGAATACACTTGCAATTCCAGCACTTTGGCAGGGCGAGTCAGGCAGATTGCTTTACCCCAGGAGTCTGAGGCCAGCCTGGGCAACATGGCAAAACCCCATCTCCACAAAAGAATACAAAAATTAGCTGGGCATGGTGGCATGTGCCTGTAGGACTGCTGAGGTGAGAGGATCACTTGAGCCCAGGAGGTCAAGGCTGCAGTGTGCTAAGAGCACGCACTGCACTCTAGCCTGGGCAATAAAGTGAGACCTTGTCAAAAAAAAGGAAAGGAAAGGACAGGAAAAAGGACAGGACAGGAGAAAGGAAATGATAAGAGGAAGGACAGGAGAGAAGAAACGAAGGGAAGGGAAGGGGAGGGGAAGGAAGGGAAAGGGAAGGGAGGGGAGGGGAGGGGAGGGGACGGGAGGGAAAGGGAAGGGGAGGAAAGGGAAGGGAAGGGAAGGGGAAGGGAAGGGAAAGGGAAGGGAGAAAGAAAGAGAAAGAAAGAAAGAGAAAGAAAGAAAGAAAGAAATGAAGAAAGAAAGAAAGAAAGGAAATAAAGAAAAAGAAAGAAAGAAAGAAAGAAAGAAAGAAAGGAGGGAGGGAGGGAGGGAAGGAAGGAAGGAAAGAAAGGGAAAGGAAAGGAAAGGAAAGGAAAGGAAAGGAAAGGAAAGGAAAGGAAAGGAAAGGAAAAAAGAAAAGAAAAGAGAAAAGAAAAGAAAAGAAAAGAAAGAGAGGGGAAGGAAGGAGGGAAGGAAGGAAGAAGGAAAAGAAGAAAGGTCTCTCCCATCTCACGCCAGTTAGAATGACAATCACTAAAAAATCTAGAGACAACAGATGCTGGAGAGGATGTGGAGAAATAGGACTTTTACGCTGTTGGTGGGAGTGTAAATTAGTTCAGCCATTGTGGAAGACAGTGTGGCAATTCCTCAAGGACCTAGAAATAGAAATTCCATTTGACCCAGCAATCCCATTACTGGGTATATATCCAAAGGATTATAAATCGTTCTACTATAAGGACATGTGCACACGAATGTTCATTGCAGCACTGTTTACAATAGCAAAGACCTGGAACCAACCCAAATGCCCATCAATGATAGACTGGACAGGGAAAATGTGGCACATGTACACCATGGAATATTATGCAGCCATCAAAAACGATGAGTTTGTGTCCTTTGCAGGGACATGGATTAACATGGAAACCATCATTCTCAGCAAACTGACAGAAGAGCAGAAGATGAAACACCGCATGTTCTCACTCATAGGCAGGTGCTGAACAATGAGAACACATGGACACAGGGAGGGGAGCACTACACACTGGGGTCAGTTGGGGGGAAATAGGGGAGGGACGGTGGGGGGTGGGGAGTTGGGGAGAGATAGCAAGGGGAGAGATGCCAGATGTAGGTGATGGGGAGGAAGGCAGCAAATCACACTGTCACATGTGTACCTATACAACAATCTTGCATGTTCTTCACATGTACCCCAAAACCTAAAATGCAATAAAATGGAAAAATAAAATAAAATTAAATTAAATTTTAAAAAAAAAGAAGAAGAAAGGTATCTCAAAATATGTTGTAAACTTTAAATATATACAATTTTTAAGGTACTTAATTTTTTGGACAAAAAAAAGTCTGATGGTCTTAATTTTTAACGAAATCTAAAAAGGACTATTAAGAGATGTTATAGAGTTTCTCCCCCTAGAAACTGTTAAAAATGAAAGTACTGCTGTAAATTCACAGCTGAAGAACAATTTGATTATGTCTCAAAAGGCTTAAAAATATTCATATTTAGCCTGGGGCGGTGGCTCACACCTGTAATCCCAGCATTTTGGGAGGCCAAGATGGGTGGATCACGACATCAAGAGATTGAGACTATCTTGGCCAACACGGTGAAACCCCATCTCTACTAAAAATACAAAAATTAGCTGGGTGTGGCAGTGCGCACCTGTAAGTCTCAGCTACTCAGGAGGGTGAGGCAGGAGAATCACTTGAACCCAGGAGGTGGAAGTTGCAGTGAACTGAGATCACGCCACTGCAGTCCAGCCTGGCAACAGAGCAAGACCCCATCTCAAAAAAAAAAAAAAAAAAAAAAAATCATATGCTTTAGCCCAAAATTCCACTCATGGGATTTAACAAAGAAGCTCTAATTCCAGCTTCTTTGTTTAATTGTTCTGTGGCATTGGATATCTCTAAGCCTAATGGAGTTCTTGATCCATTAAATGGGCTAGTAACATCAAATCACAAGTTATATTAAGAAATAATCAAAATCATGTACGCTATATGTTAGCATAGTAACTAAAAAATGACTGCTTACCAAATATTAGTTGTTTACATGCCTATGTTTATAAGTGTTCATCTAATTACATAAAACTGGAAAATAATATTAATACAACTGCAAGTAATTAGTTGAATATATATCAGTATGTCCAAACTATAATAACTACTCAACTACTAAAATAATGTCAGAAAACATTTACAAAACAGGAAAAATTCACAATATATTTTTCTGTGCATTCTGATACTATCCCTGTATGTGTAAACTTAATCTTAAAATACAACAAAATGTTCTCAAAAGTTCAGTAGTAGGTTAAAAAGTGAATTTTTTACTTTTATATTTTTCTATATTTGTTTAATTTTGTACAATAAATGTATTACTTTCATAGTCAAAAATTATAAATTAAATGTTCTATTTAAAATTTAAGCTTAGAAAATTATCTGGCTTGCATGATATTATTAAATTAGCAGAACTCTTGTTTTAAAATTTCCTAAATATTGTTCCAAATAGTATCTGGGAAGAGGTTCAAGTTAGCTTCAGAAAATGATTACTGGAAGAGCTGGCCTCAGAAGCAGTTTATAAAGGTTGCAAATGAGCTCTGTCAGCTGATAGAAAACTGATAAATATAGCGTCCACCGATGTGTTACCAGCAGCACTGCCCAGAGACGTCACCCTTGGGGTGGGCGTGGTTATAGACCCCTGTGAGTTCCTCATGGAAAGCGCTGGACCCTCTTTACAGAAAAAAAACACATTCCCATTTACACATAGAATGTGGGGTTCTGTTTCGGAGGCTGCAAGGATCCCCTGCCATTAAGCCCTCCACTAGTTTCTCTTCGGAGACATGCTGATGAGAAAGAGCTGCTTCCCTCTGACTTAAGAGTGAAGTGGAAAGTCCCTCCCTTCTTATTTCAGAAAAGTCAGGAGCTTGGTGTAAAGGAGCTAAATGAGCAGCCTCTTCTCTTCCTTTATCTTTGCATGACAGGGAGAGCTAACAGAGTCATAGAACAGAGAGCTGAACCTCTTAGATGACCTGTTACATTAAAGATACAGATTAAGATCAGCTTGAATAATCTAAGCATAGTGAATAAATCTCCTATCCCTGATTTGGGGAACAGGAGTCACTGGTAATTGCAGGTCCCATATCTATAGACTAAGACCAACTGAATTTTTGCTCTGAGGTCAAATATTAGAGCAGTTTTAGACTCAGTGGTTTTAAATGATTACTGGTTTTTAGTGACATCAATATAGAAGCTAGTAGAATTAGGAGTTTATTTCTTTTAAAAACTTTGGATTTTTTTAAATATACTGTAAAACTTTGAATACATATAGTTTTAAATATGTGGTTTTCACGCAAGTAGGGGTTGGAAAATTCACCGCCCGGATGTGGGTCTGAGAATATGCGATCCTCTTGCAGTCCCAACGCCCCAGGGGGCTTTGAGGGCTGCTGCCCCTGGTGGCGAAGTTCCAGCACTGCAAGGAAAGTGAGCCCATTGCAGATACGCAGGGACACAGCTTCAAGTTCCGAAGCGACACTTTCAAAGTGACACGTTCAAAGTTAAGTGATGGCAGACATGCCACATTCTTTAGACATTCATCTTTATGAAATTTTACACGAGCCTTCCACGTGTCCGCCATGTGTTCCTGTCTCTTCAACTTGAAGAGGTTCGTTGGCTGGCACATTTGTGCCTGCAGCCTGATGAGCAGTCAGTCCAGTGGAGCCCCGTTTAGATCATTCCATAAAAGAGATTTAAGGGAGACACTTCCAAGGAATGTGGTGGAAAACTGCCACGCAACCAAGTTGCCAAATAAACACCAAAACACAAGACAAAGACCAAAGAGGCAAGAAGTGGGGTCGATGAACCTCTGCTCTGGCTCCACGTTCTGATTTTCCACCCACTGCCCACTTGACTTCACACCCTGCAGTTCCAGACACAGCTCCTGGTTTGCCTACCTTGAAAGCATCTTGACCTGAATTCATGACTTCACTCCACACATTGCCCACCCAAGGTGAAGCATGAATGAAGTCTCTGGCCTCAGGCCCCCCTGGGTCAAGGGAGTTGACTAAAAGGCAGTGGAGGGTACATTCTGAGTCTGATCTATGGGGTGGTGTGGCTGAGGTCTGTGATCAGGACCATGACCCCAGCCAACAGGAGACCTGGGAGAGTTCAATGGGAGGGCAGAGACGTGCAAGGACAGGCAGGCTAAGGCAAGATGCCCACGTCAGGGAAACAGAGGAAGTCCAGCAGCCCTGCTCAGGATCAGAACTCAGCGGGCAGAGGGCTGGCACCCAGCCTGTTGGGTAGGGTTCTTTGTAATGAAATACATCTTTCTATAGGGTGTACAATAAGGGCAGTGATGACAGCCTTAGCATATTGCCTTCACAGCACACATGGCAGATGGCATGGATACTGTGAATCAATCCAGGACTCAAGGTGAAAATGGCTGTACAGACAGCCTTGCCTGCCAGACAAGGAGGAATAGAACATCAGACAGGGTTGATCTGGAGTTGGCATTGAATGTGAAGAGTCCTCAGGACAACCCATAACAAAGGCTAAGACAGGAATGGAAACAAGGCTCTGAGGACTCCTTGCATCACCCTTTAACAATAATAATAACTCCTGTTTGTTTGGGGTTTACTCTATGAGTTTTGCGTGGGTAATTTCATAATCCCCACAAGAAGAGAGCTCCATTGTGATTTCTATTTTAAAAATGAAGAAACCAAGCCTCAGAGAGTAATCTGTGGTAACTTTTCTAGCAAGAGGAGGAATTGGGATTTGATCCCAGGCAGCCTGATTCTGGGGCTGGATGCTTTGATTAACCACGTTGCCCCCTTTGTGGGTCCTCCCTATCACCTCCTCTCTGTGCTCATCTCTTCTAAAGTGTGCTGTTTGCCTCGAAGAAGCAAGGTCCAGTGTATGGTGAAACCTGGTGCCTACTTCTCCACGCTTCCTGAACGCTGACACAGGGCATCCCACCTCCGGGGAGCTGATCCTCTCCTGTTCAGGCTGACATCAGAGGGCTGAAGAAGAGGTAAGCCACATATTATAACAGGCATCCAAGTAAGGGCAGAAGAGTAGATTGAAGGCTGCATAATGGGAATACAGTGATTCTGCATCCACGCAAACTGAATGACCTTAAACTTACCTACAGCCCAGCGTCAATTTTCTGATGGGTCAATATCAGCTTTTCTGATGGCTTGCTCTATCACCCAATGGTACAAAATCAGCATTTGTGGTGGTTTTCTCTCTCATGAAAAGGCCTCTGGGCTACTTGCTTCAGACAACCCTTACAATACTGAATTAGCACCAAATGATCAGTCCCACCATGTGGGGTTCTGTTATGGGGATCATTACAACACAAGATCAAAGCCATGCACTGATCAACCCCAGCAGCTCATGGTCTTCTGACACCTCCTCTGGCCAGGTGTATCTGGCTTTTGCCTCCCTCTGAAGATGCCCATTCTAACCGGACCACTCTGCAGAAGGTATGATAGAGGAGACTGTCAACGTACCTGGAAAATTCTCAAATGAACCAAAACAAAAATCATAGAACCCTCTCCACCCAAAAGGGAGTAAATGAGGCAAAGCATCTCAGGCAGACAGAGAAAACAGTGCCATAGAAGAGTAAAGAAAAGGAAATTTCCCATCGGTGTTAATCTGCAGTAACAGGGCCTGAACATTTGTCATGGTTGTTGCAGAAAAATACAGAAAAGGAGGCTGTGAGGAAGGGATTGGTGGGTGATTTTTTTATGGTGTCTCTTTCAAGGTCATCCATGCATCAGGAGGCAGAATCCAGGATGCCTGCCTTGGCTACAGTGCTTAGTCCTGCCTCTCAGGAGCAGGTGAATCCCTTAGTCCCCGAAGAAGTAGACCAACCTCAGTGTTCATTCATGGACCAAACACCACACCAAACTACATAGGAACAACCCCATAGCTCAGAATCTGCAAGGTTGAATACACAAGTCACTTCAGACAACTGCAGCTGCACCAAATGCCCCTCTGCTTCAGAGCATTCACTCAGCAATGTAGCCCTCTTCAGCAAGGCAGGAACTGCCCACGTCTGCCACCTTCCAGACAAGTCTGAGGCAGCTGATGGAGCCCCTTGCTGAGACCCATTGATGTGGTTTGGGTGCCTGTCCTCTCCAAATCTCATGTTGAAATGTGACCTCCAGTGTTGGAGGTGAGGCCTGGTGGGAGACTTCTGGATCACAGGTTACAGATCCTTATTAATGGCTCAGTGCTGTCCTCACAATAGTGAGGGAGCTCTTGTGAGATCTGGTTGTTAAAAGTGTGTGGCATCTCCCCACTCTCTCTCTCTTGCTCCGGCTCTCGCCATGCAACGTGCCCACTCTCTCTTCACCTTCTGCCATGATTGTAAGCTTCCTGAGGTCCTTACCAGAAGCAGATGCTGGAGCCTACAGAACTGTGACACAATTAAACCTCTTTTCTCTATAAATTTCCCAGTCTCATGGATTTCTTTACAGCAACACAAGAACAGCCTAATACACCCGATCTCATCTTCCCAGAGCTCCTGCACTTTCAGTAGTTACTTTGCTGACAATGAGCCAAAGACCCACTAGGAAATGTAGCTTCTCACCTAACGTGTCTAGAAGAACAGAACACTCTTTTTAAAAAAGCTTATTATCATGAAATCACTTTCACGTTCTAAACGGGTCCCCATTGACTGGCAAACACCATGAAATTTGTGTTCTTTTAAAAATGAAACTCTCAGCTACATACTATGTGATTTCAATCATACGATATTTTGGAAAAGGCAAAACTATGGACACAGGAAAAAGATCAGTGTTCGCCAGGAGCTGAGGGCGGGGAGGAATGAATCAGTGGAGCCCAGAGGAACTTTGGGGAAATGACACTAGTCTGTATGACACTACAATGGTGGACGCATGTCATTATACATTTGTCCAAACCCACGGGATGTACAACACCAAGAGTGAAGCCTAGGCATACAATTGGCTTTGGGTAATAATGACATCAGTGCGGGCACATTGACTGTTACAAATGGATCACTCTGGTGTGGGATGGAGATGGAGGGAAGGGGGTGCAGGGGTGGAGACAGATGGGATATGAGAATCTCTGAACCTTTCATTGCATTTTGCTTGCTGTGAATTAAAAAGTGTTCTAAAAACAAAGTCTTTTAATAAGAAAAAAACAATGTTTCCTGGAATATTCCAGTGTAGGATGAACCTTCTCTATAAAACAGCTCAACAATGAACCATGGTAAGAACTGGACTTCCAGCTGTGCCGTGTGTATACTCTTGCTGAGCAAATAGCTCATGCCTTCATTTCTGTATTTACTAAATAACGTTATCACCTCACCAGCTCATTGCTGTTTCTGCTTACAGGCGAAAATAAATAAATAAGATTGTTATAGCTTTGTACAAAGTAAATTACGTTGAAAATATCAGAATTAAGTAGTACATAAAAAGATATTGTTCCCCCGACACATGCAGCCAGACCTAGCTGGTCCTAATGCCAGAACCACGGACACTATCAAAGAAAATGACTGGGCACAGATTCATGGCTGCCATTCTAAAAAGTTACAATTTCACACAATGATTTGGCTAAGGAAACCCCGTGGATGGGATAAAGGAAATATAATTAGGTAAATGAATGCATCCTGCCATGTAGATACCAAGTAAACCCCACAGGTACAGATGTGGGGACATCATGGCCACCACACAAGTCCCTCTGGGCACCTGCCACTGGATGCATTTAGCTGCCTGTGTTCCGATTAATCTCATTTCTTTATTAGCCCCTGAATTATCCACCTGCCCCTTCTCCTTTGCTCTTCTTGGTCAAGCAGATATGGTCTAAGCTACTACTTTTGACCTGCTCTTGCCCTTCAGGGTACGAGTTCCCACTCTTTCATGGAATAGGAAGAGTCAGACCCTCTCACCCACCAGAATTCTCCCTCACTTCACTCAGAACTTCCTCATGGGCACCCTGTGTGAATGAATTGATTTCCTGAAGATGAACAGACTCTCAGCAGAAAATGCTTCCCTGAAATTTGTTATGAAAAGCAGTTGTTAAGCTTGATCTTCATCAATGTTTTGTTCATGGAAAATAGTTATTTTCTTCTGTGAAGGAAAATGAACAATAATCAAAACACACTCAAGCACTTAAGCACAGTTTACAGACAAGAAATCATGTGCACGGAATATGCCAATTAAAGGTAAACATGGGATAATATCCCAGCTTAGCAGCATCAATTAATAACTTGAATAGGGAGTTCTCTGAACCTCAGCCAGTTCTGAGAGATGCCCTATAAAAAGAAATTCAATTAAAATAACTTGATTGTTAGAATTCCATTTATGTTCTTATTGTCCACTTTTAAAGTTTGCATGAAATAACCTTTTTTCCCCCCACTTAGAGATGGGATCTTGATCTGTCACCCAGGCTCAAATGCAGTGGCTCAATCATAGCTCACTGCAGTGTCAGACGCCTGGGCTCAAGCAATCCTCCCACCTCAGCCTCCTGAGCAGCTAGGATTACAGATGCACACCATGATGCTCAGCTAATTTTTTAAAATTTTTTGTAGAGTCAGAATCTCACTAGTGGCGTAGGCTGGTCTCAAACTCCTGGCCTCAAGCAATCTTTCCACCTCGGCCTCCCAGAGTACTGAAATTACAATGTGAGCAACCACACCTGGCCAAAATAATCTTTACTATTCTACTCGATTCCTATAGCCTCCTTCAAGGAAACTGTTCTCCACAGGGCCTAGCACACATTCTTGCAAATAATATCAAATGAATAAATTTGATAAACATCTTAATATCAGTGCAATCAGGAAATTCTTTTGGCAGTAGTAATTTTATAAAGTAACAAAGGAACATGTATTCACTTACACTAACAACTTACCATGGCACTCAAGTAGACCTCCATTTCACCAATTTGCTAGGAATTGTGTCTTTTACATATATCAGAGACTCCAATGTCCAGCAAGAATATATTTACGACATTCCTAGGAATTATTTGATAAACTGTAAGACATGGAGTTGATTTCAACACTAGTTGGGTCATGATTATACATACATGGTCCGGCAGCAAATTATAAGTGCCCCCCAGTCTCAATGGCCCTCTTCTTCCTGAGAAGTAGGAACCCCATGTTTTAGTTGGGATCATTGATTCTCCAGCCTTTGTAGAAGGTAAGGGTGGCACGTGACTAAGTTTCAGTCAGTGAGATATAAGCAAAGATGTTGTGCGTGACTTCTAGAAAATGTCTTTACTAGGAAGGCAAGCCCATCTCCTTCCACCTTCCTGCCATGTGGAAGAAGGTTTAGGGTCTGGAGCTAGTGGGAAGGGACCATGAAGTCACCTTGAAGATGAAAGCCACACGTGGTAAAGCAACATATGGAAGGCACCAGGATTGTGGACACCTTGCTGCCACCAAAGTCCAAAAGGCCCAGGACTTCCTTTACCTGAGCTATCAAAAAATCTCCTTGAACTTATTTCAGCTCCTATGCAGGGAAGGGGTTCCTTACATTCCTTATTAATGTCAGGCTGAGTTCCTTGTCTGGGAAGTAAGATAATCCTGATCCAAGCAGCTCAGTCTGACATTAATAGCCATACAGGTATAGTCTTTTTTTCGTTCTTAAAATTTTTGTGAGTACACAGTGTATGTGGGTTACATGAGGTATTTTGATACAGGCATGCAATGTATAATTATCACATCAAGGTAAATGGGGTATCAGTCGCTTTCAGTATTTATCATTTCTTTGTGTCACAAACATTCCAATTATGCTCTTTTAGGTTTTGTTTTTGTTTTGTTTTGAGGTGGAGTCTCACTCTGTCCCCCAGGCTGGAGTGCAGTGGTGTGATCTTGGCTAACTGCAACCTCCACCTCCCGGATTCAAGTAATTGTCCTGCCTCAGCCTCCCAAGTAGCTGGGATTACAGGTGCCCACCACTACACCCAGCTACTTTTTTTGTATTTTTAGTAGAGACAGGGTTTCACCATGTTGGCCAGGCTGGTCTCAAACTCCTGACCTCATGATTCACCCGCCACGGCCTCCCAAAATGCTGGTATTATAGGCATTAGCCACCACGCCCTTCTTTAGTTATTTTTACATGTTAAATATTGTTGACTGCAATCATCCTGTTGTGCTATCAAATACTAGTTCTTCTAGTATTTATTCTAACTATATTTTTGTACCTATTAACCATCCCCACTACCCACCCCCACTACCATTCCCAGCCTCTGGTAACCATCATTCTACTGTCTACGTGAGTTTGATTATTTTAATTTTCAGTTCCCACAAATGAATTAGAAGAGAAGTTTGTCTTTCTGTGTCTGGCCTATTTCACTTAACATACTATGCTCCAGATCCATTCATGTTGTTGAAAATGACAGGATCTCATTCTTTTTTATGGTTGAATAGTAGTTCCTTGTGTATATGTACCACTTTTTTTTTTTAAATCCATTCATCTGTTTGTGGACACTCAGGTTGCTTCCAAATCTCGGTTATTGTAAATAGTGCTGCAACAAACGTGAGAGTAGAGATATCCCTTCAACATACTGATCTCATCTCCTTTGGATAAATACCCAGTAGTAGGATTGCTGGATCATATGGCTAGTTCTAGCTTTAGTTTTTTGAGGAACCTCCATACTCTTCTCTATAATGCCTATACAAATTTAATTCCCACCAACAGTGTATAAGAGTTTGCTTTTCTTCACATCCTCACCAGCATTCATTATTGCTTGCTTTTTGGATAAAAGCCACTTTTACTGGGATAAGACAATATCTCATTGTAGTTTTGACATGCATTTCTCTGATAACCAGTGATGTTGAGAGCCTTTCCATATACCCTGTTTGCCATTTGTACATCTTCTTTTGAGAAATGTCCATTCAAATTTTTTGCTCATTTTTAAATTGGATTACTAGATATTTTCCAGTTGAGTTGTTTGAACTCTTTATATATTCTGGTTATGAATCCCCTTGTCAGATGGATAATTTGCAAACATTTTCTCCCATTCTGTGGGCTGTCTCTCAACTCTGTTAATTATCTCCTTTGCTGTGCAGAAGCTTTTAAACTTGATGAGATCCCATTTGTCCATTTTTTGCTTTGGTTGTCTATGCTTGTAGGCCATTACCCAAAAAATATTTGCCCCAGCCATTGTCCTAGAGAATTTCCCCAACGTTTTCTTTTAGTAGTTTCATAGTTTGAGGTCTTAGATTTAAGCCTTTAATCCATTTTGATTTGACTTTTGAGAGAAAGGGTTCTAGTTACATTCTTCTTCAGCATAGGGATATCCAGTTTTCCCAGCACTGTATATTGAAGAGACTCTCCTTTCCCCAGTGTATGTTCTTGGCACCTTTGTTGAAAATGAGCTCACTTTAGGTGTATGGATTTATTTCTGGGTTCTATATTCTATTCCATTGGTCTACTGTTTTTATGCCAGTACCATGCTATTTAGTTACATAGCTCTGTATTATAGAGGTATGGTCATATGATTTCTCCAGTTTTGTTTGGGAAAATTTTGACTATTCTAAGTCTTTTGTGGTTCCACATAAATTTTTGGATTATTTTTTCTATTTCTTTGAAGAATGCCATTGGTATTTGTATTTTTATATGGATTTCACTGAATCTGTAGATTGTTTTTGGGCAGTATGAACATTTTAACAACATGGATTCTTCCAATCCATGAACATGAGATATCTCCATTTCTGTGGATGTCCTCTTCAATTTCTTGCACAAATGTTTATAATTTTCACTGGAGAGATCTTTCATTTCCTAAGTTTATTCCTAGGTATTTCATTGCTAGCTATTGTAAATGTGTTTTCTTGACTTCTTTTTTAGATTGTTTGCTGTTGGCATATAGAAATGCTACTGATTTTTGTATGTTGATTTTGTATCCTGCAACTTTACCAAATTCGTTTATCAGCTCTAATAGTTTTTTGGTGGAATCTTCAGGTTGCATCAATATTAATCAGGGATATTGGTCTGTAGGTTTTTTTTCTTTTCTTTTCTTTTTTCTTTTTTTTTTTTTTTAATGTGTCTATTTGGTTGTAGGTTTCTTTTCTTTTCTTTTTTAATGAGTCTTTGTTTGATTTTGGTATCAGCGTAATGCTGGCCTTATAGAATGAGTTTGGAAGTAGTCCCTCCTCCTCTATTTTCCAGAATAGTTTGAGTAGGATTGGTATTAGTTCTTTTATAAATGTTTGGAAGAGTTCAGCAGTGAAGCCATCAGGTCACAAGGTTTTCTTTGCTCTAAGAGTTTTTATTACAGCTTCAATCTCATTACTTGTTATTGGTCTTTTCATGTTTTGGATTTCTTCATGGTTCAATCTTGGTAGGTTGCATGTGTCTAGGAACTTACCCATTTCTTCTAGGGTTTCCAATTTTTTTTTGGCATATAGGTGCTCATAGTAGTCTCTAATAATCCTTTGAATTTCTGCAGTGTCAGTTGTAATGTCTCCTTTTTCATCTCTGATTTTCAGTCTTCTCTTTTTTTCTTAATCTGGCTAAAATCTATTTGTTGGTTTTGTTTCTTTTCAAAAAGCCAACTTTCTATTGTATTACTCTTTGTATAGTTTTTGCTTCAAATTCACTTATTTCTGCTCTGATCATTATTCTTTTCTTCTGTTAATTTTGGGTTTGGTTTGCTCTTGCTTTTCTAGTTCTTTAAAATGCATCATTAGGTTATTTATTTGAAGTTTTTCTACTTTTTCATATAGGCACTTATTGCTATAAACTTTCCTCTTAATATTGTTTTCACTGTATCCCATAGGTTTTGGTATGCTGTATTTCCATTTTCATTTGTTTTATTAATTTTTTTTTTTTTTGAGACGGAGTTTCGCTCTTGTTACCCAGGCTGGAGTGCAATGGCGCGATCTCGGCTCACCGCAACCTCCGCCTCCCGGGATCAGGCAATTCTCCTGCCCCAGCCTCCTGAGTCACTGGGATTACAGGCACGCGCCACCATGCCCAGCTAATTTTTTGTATTTTTAGTAAAGACGGGGTTTCACCATGTTGACCAGGATGGTCTCGATCTCTTGACCTCGTGATCCACATGCCTCGGCCTCCCAAAGTGCTGGGATTACAAGCTTGAGCCACCGCGCCTGGCCTGTTTTATTAAATTTTTTAATTTCTTTGTTAATTTCTTCATTGACTCACTGGTCATTGAGGAACATATTCCAGGTATTTGTATAGTTTCCAAAAGTACTTTGTTATTGATTTCTAGTTTTATTCCACTGTGATCAGAAAAGATATGTGATATTATTTTGATTTTTTTGAATATTTTAAAACTTGTTTTTTGGACTAATATATTGCCTATCCTTGATAATGGGCCAAGTGCTGTGGAAAAGAATGTATATTCTGCAGCCATGAGATGAAATGTTCTATGAACATCCATTAGGTCCATTTGGTCTATAGTACAGTAACGTTAAGTCCAATATTTTTGTTGATTTTCTGTGTGGATGATCTGTCCGATGTGGAAAGTGGGGTGCTGAAGTCTTTAGCTATTATTCTGTTGAGGTCTATTTCTTTCTTTAGCTTTAATAATATTTGCTTTATATATCTGGATGCTCCAGTGTTGGGTGAATATATATTTACAATTGTTATATTCTCTTGCTGAACTGGCCCTTTTATCATTGTACAATGACCTTGTCTCTTTTTAAAGTTCTTGTCTTCAAACTGATCTTTGTCTGATATAAGTATAATTGCTCTTGTTCTTTTTTCATTTTTGTTTGCATGGAAAATTTTTTCCATACATTTATTTTCAGTCTATGTGTGTCATTATAAGTGAAGTGTGTTTCTTGTATACAACAGATCATTAGGTCTTGTTTTTTATCCATTCAGCCACATAGATCTTTTGATTGGATAATTTAGTCCATTTACTATCAATATTGTTATTGATAAGTAAGGACTTACTCCTATCATTTTGTTAATTGTTTTCTGGATGTTTGTGGTCTTCTCTTCCTTTCTTCTTTCCTTCCTGTTTTCCTTTTAGTGAAAGTGATTTTCTGCCTGTTTAGGCAGTAAAAGAGAATTCAAGTCCATAGAGTCTAGCCCCAGGGAGAAATAATTTCTAGTATGCTTTTATGGAATATATCATAAACTGACTCAATGCAATGTTAAGCAAATGCCCATGTCAGAACTCCCCTTCCTTTTATGAGAGGCCACATTTCTTTTGATACTGGGTGAAATAGGCAGTCATTAGAAACTCCTGTAGGTGGCCCCAGGCTGCCCTGCATCCCTGCCTATTTTCAGGTGGGATGATGAAAGGATGACACTGAACAAAATCACTCCAACCTGCAGGTCCCACACAGGAACAGCTCCTTTCTCTGGAGTCTTCACCAGGGACTTGCCCCCTGCCCATTCCAGCATCCCTCATCACCACTGGTTTCCTGAAAGGGAATAAATAAATGAATAGTTCATACCTGAATTATCAAATGATCACAAAGATCAGGCAGAAATCTTTGCTAACAGTGAGTGAGAGAAAAAAACTGACAATGAATCCCCAACCTTCCTTAGACACTCTTATACCTACACATTCTCGAGCATCCAGGTTCATGCCCTTTAGAAAACAGGACTGAGCTACCTGGAATCACTGGCCAATTATTTGTGTCAAATGGGCCATTATTATGGCCCATTTATGTGCAGCAACAAAGTTCCTAGATTCTTCTTTAAAAAAATATTTTTAATTCCACTCTGAACAGTTTTTTGCATTTGTCAAGTCATTTGGACCACCAACTGATACATACAAAATATTTTGAGAATATTGTGTAGTTGTCAGGGTGCTTGAAACCATACCCCAACCCCTGACCTCCTTCCCAAGTACTACTGAAATAAGAACGTTCTGACCAATTAGACGAACTTTACTCCTAGACGGTGTCTGCCTGAGTCCTTATTTCCTTCAAACAACTCTCTGCATCTTCCTTGACCTCTTATCACTTTGGTGCTTCTATTTGCTTTCTCTACAAGTCTCCAGCTGTTCAATCCAAGAGCTACCTACTTTTCCCCATCTCCTTCCTCTGAGCATCTCTGGAATGTCTATATAAGATGTGGTTGTATGAAGCAGACTGTGTCAAATAAATGGGAATATCTTACTCGTATTGGGCATTTACTATCTGCACATGGCACGTTTTATGTACCTTTTCACATTTTTTTTAGAGATAAGGTCTCAGTCTGTCACCCAGGCTGAAGTACAATGGCATAATCACAGCTTACTTTAACCTCAAATTCCTGGGCTCAAGTGATCTTCCCATCTCAGCCTCTTAAGTAGCTGGGACTACAGGTTCATGCTACCATTCCCAGCTAATTTTGTTAAATTTTTTGTAGAGTTGGGAGTCTTGCTACTTTGCCCAGGCTGGTCTTGAACTCCTGGCCTCAAGGGATCCCTCTGCCGCAGCTTCCCACAGTGCTGGGATTACAGGTGTGAGCCACCGTACCCAGCCGCATTTTCTCATTTAATTCTCCCAGTCGATCAGAATGATTTGTATCGATATTCCCATTTTAAAGATGAGAAAACTGAGGCTTTGAGTAGATAGGAAACTTGAGGAGCATAGCATATGCTAGAATTGGCACTTAAATCCAGGCTTATTTTATTTCAAAGCCCGTGTTTGTACTACGGTCTAAGTAGCACACTTCCCACAACAACATTACAGATTATCAATATTTGATATTTATCTAAAAATGTAATACAGTTTCTCTTACTCTGGATCCTTGGAATCTTTCCCCAGTGAGGGAAAACCTTTGTCTAATTTGGAAAAGATAAAGAAGTTTTATTTTGTTGTTGTTGTTGTTTGGTTTATTTCATTCTAAAGTTCCTTAAGAAAGTAGCACACCAATTTTTAGGACCAAGCCAAGAAATAAACATTTAAATCCTAATTTCATTTTTTTTTTTTTTTTTTAGAAATTAAGAGTTTCATTAAAGCCAAAAGCGAAGCTTAAGACACAGAGTCCAAAGTTTAGCCATCCTGAATTTTAGGTAGAAACAATACAACCAAAAACAATTTAATTAAGAATATGGATAATTTGAGAAAACATTTTTATATGTGCTATAAAGTAGTTTTGCAACAGAAGTCCCCATTTCCTATTTATGATGGGTCAGCATTGCCCTAACCATCAGTTTAAACTCATACTTCACTTTCGGGAGCAGCGCGTTTTCTCTAATATCAACAATTAAAAGAAAAGAAACGCTTGCTTTCTAATATGTGCCTTCTTTGTTGGAAAGAAACCAAAAGGGGAGGGTTAACCTAGGTGAACATTTCTAAGATTCCTATTATGTAGGAAATAGGCCAAAACTGTCAAGAAACTGATTTATATAAAACTAGGAGGTCTGCAAGCAGGAATGACTGCAGATATTCTCAGCAGTTAAAGTCCCTGGTTTATCTTTTTTTCAATAAATTCTTAATCTTCAGCTTTCAGCACTGTTGCCAAATTCCATGAGAAGATACTCAAAGATATGTCACTGGGAGCAAAGGGCCTCATTGTTTGAAAGTAATCTCCCCAGTCTCCTGACCCATAACCCCCAAGGCCTTCAACAGACACATGAAACACATCACGTCCATTTCTACATGTGGCATGGAATGCATACTGTCATCACGCTATTGTGTCTGCTGCAAACATTTCTGTTCTGGAAAAATAACAAATTGGAGCCTCCTCAGGAGGCACGGGAGACCCACGCTCTGTTGTCTCTTCCCATAAGTGTTATTATCACCTCCGTTTCCTTCCACCTCAAGAAACGGTAGGACTACAGAAAGCCCGCAAGTGAACAGATCTCTACTGTACCTGGGATGCAACTGGAAAATGCATCTCCAAGCTGCTATAGTTCGTATCATGAAAGCAGGAGAAGTGTTTTGGCACAATTGCTTTTATTCAGGAGGTGATTAGCCAGTGGAGAGTAATTACGTTTAATCCCAGTATCAGCATGACTAAGAAGTGTATTGAAGTTCTGATAGACAAACAGTGCATTGAATGCAGCCAAGCGTCAGTGGATGAATACAGCTACGTTGCGGGATGTCGCTCCCCTCCATTGGAGCGAGATCACTGCCATCACCATTTGGTGTGTTTCTGTGGGAAAAAGTAGCCCTGAGCCTCCATAATTTGATCATTTAGCAGCACCTGTTTTCTGCTGTTTACATCACCAGTGCCACATCATGAGCCTCAAAGAAAATGCCTAGAGATGTTTCAAGTTCATATCATTACTATATTTCTTAAAGCTTTATTTAAAAAATGAATGACACATTGCTGAAGTGTGGAAATTTGGTTGGGTTCCATGCTTTTTCTCCCCTTCATGTTTGCAGTTGATGTGTGTGGGGTGTGTGCGTGTGTGTGTGTGTGTGTGTCTGTGTGTGTGTGTTTTCATGTATCCTAAAGGGCATAAAATGAAAAACTCAAATATCATTAATATGATAGATAATCTAATAGGTGTCTACATTTAAATGACAAGCATGATATCGCCACTTGTCAAATAAAAACAAAGAAAAAAACAAATACCTGTGGACTTTTTACATTATTATTTTGTATTTGTAGAAATCTACCTGATAAGTAGTTCAAAGAAATATTTCATTAAGCATCTTTAAAAGTAGAATGGGAGCTGGGCGTGGTGGCTCAGGCCTGTAATCCCAGCACTTTGGGGGGACTGAGGTGGGTGAACCACTAGGTCAAGAGATAGAGACCATCCTAGCCAACATGGTGAAACCTCACCTCTACTAAAAATACAAAAATTAGCCGGGCATGGTGGCGCACCCCTGTAATCCCAGCTACTTAGGAGGCTGAGGCAGGAGAATCGCTTGAACTAGGGACACAGAGGTTGCAGTGAGTCAAGATGGCACCGCTGTACTCCAGCCTGGGCGACAGAGAAAGACTTCGTCTCAAAAAAAAAAAAAAAAAAAAAAAAAGGTAGAATGGTTTGTGAAGAATGATTCATTTCACATCTGTTTGGCAGGTAAAAAATATTCACAGATGTTATAAGAATTTTCCTTCTAACTATTGCACCTATAGTTGGTCTGATGGGACTGATGCCCTGCACCACATAGTCACCAAATAGCTGATGGCTGAAGTGAAGGGAACACAAGGGCAGGCATCCAGGCCATGTGTGCACCAAGCCTCCTCCATCTTCTGAGGCCACACTTTCTAGAAGATACTGTACAGGAAAAGATGGGAGAATAGATGGAGAAAGTTATGGAGAGGGATCAAGATTAAAAACAGAACTGAAATACTTCAGCTATCTTTGAAAATGACCAGAAATCGAAAAGCATAAAACATTTTCAAGCTTGCAACTGAAATGGGAGAAAAAAAAAAAGGGATAGTGATGAGTGAAAGCATGCCAACTCTTACCTAAGCCTGTTCTGGGTGTCCTCCTGAAAGAACACTGCAAGTCCCTGTGCTGAGAAGAGTCCCATCTGGACACTTTGGAGATGTTCCTCCTGATCTCATGCTCTTTCAATGAGCTCATTCTGGATGACTTCATGGATGCGCAAATCATGTTTGATGTGCGTTTTTAATTGCTGCCCTTGTTTTATGACTTCTCTTTGCATAATCTCCAGAGTGGCTTCGTGTCAGACTTCCCTGAAAAACTACTTCCAGGGCACTCTGATTTTGCCATTCTGATTGTTCATCAATAGACCCAGCAGAAGTCACTTCTTTTGAGGACTTTTGCCATGTAATATGTCCTCCTGGGCACACAGCTAGCCTCCCTTGCTATTGGGTACACCTGTATGCCTGAGTTCCGGCCAAAAGAATGTGGACAGAACTACACTTGCCATTTTTAGGATGGCCCATTAAACCCTCCTGCAATGCAGGGATGAGTTTTGCTTTGGGCATGTTGAGTTTGATATGCCAATGATATGCCCAGCTGTGTGGGTTTGGAGCTCATGAAAGAAGTCTGAACTTGAGATAGAATCAGTGATAGAGATTTGATTGCCTAGAGAGACTGGAGAATGAGAAAAAAAACAAGGATGGATCCATGGAGACCACTAGCACTTAACAAGCAAGACTACAACAAGAAGCTAGAGATGTATTCTAAGAAGAAAGAGAAATAGGAAAGCAGGGTGACATTTTCATAAAAATTAAGGGAGGAGAGAGTTTCCAAGAGGCAGTAACCAATAGTGACAGCTGTCACTACAAGTTCTATAAGATGAGGAATGAAAAGCGATCTTGCCAAGGCTACCGACACCATCTCTCAGCTCCTAGTCAGGGCCCAAGAGTGTGGGGGTTTAGAACACAGTTTTCAAGAGCCCGAGGACTAAATGAGATGGAGGAAGTGTAGACAGGAAGTATAGACTTTTAATGTTTTTGAGGGAAAAGAAGACCCTGCAAAGACAGAAGGAACAGAGCAACAGAGAAAGACGTTTCCACAGGAAAACAAAGTAAATTAGGATTAGATCTACATTACCATCCTATAGTGCAGGACAGGCAAGCCCCTAAAATTGAGGCTTAGCCCAGGAAGGCTCTTGGCGTTGCTCAGTAAACAAAGGGTGAGCCAATGGTGCTAACCAGTAGCTTTATTGAAGCATTGGTGTACAGTAGCACCAAGCATATCCTTCAAGCAGTGTGCACAGAAGAGCCACTCAAAGGCAGTGCTCATTCATATTTATACCTACTTTTAATTATATGCAAATTAAGGGGTGGCTTATGCAGAAACTTCTAGGATAAGGGTGTAACTTCCAGCTCACCAGGTGGTTGCCATGGAAAGGGGTGGTAACTTTCAGCTGTTGCCATGACAATGGTAAACTAATATGGCCCACTGGTGGATGTGTCTTACAAAACGCTGCTTTGGCTGGGACCTGTTTTAGCTAGTCCTCAATCAGGTCAGGTGTCCAAGCCCCACCTCCACAGTCATGTCTTGCCTCTTACCATAATCCCATTTTGTAGGTAGGAAAAGGGGGAGAACACACATAAAAAAACAAATTCAAAAAGTAATATGCAAAACTGCTAGACCAATTATCTTTTTGTTGTAAATTATTTGTAAATTTCTGTGTTTCCAAACATCTATAGTGAACATTGTATTGCATTTGTAAGATTAGAGGGTTTTGTTTTTTGTTTCTTAATGGGATTCATTTAAGCTTGCTTATAAGCAAGAGAGGAAAGAGCTGGTGGCCAGGTGAAGGGGAAGGAGCAGCTTGTGGGCCAAGTTCTTAGGGAGATGAGAGCACAGGAAAGGTTAGTGGAGAATCTTCTCATCTAATACTTTAAAACTCCTGTTAAACTGGAGATGAGGATGCCTCCCGAGGAAGAAGAGGGAGGCATGGTGTGAGGGCGTCAGAGTTGGGGCGTTGAGAAACACACCGAAGCATGCAGTCAGCACTCCACACCCGCACCCTGACCACCACCACCACCGCTGGAACCAGCGCTCTCCTTCCAGCACCTTGCCCTCTAGATTGCACCTTGTTTCCTCAGTCTGGACAGGTCTCTTGGGGCTGTGTCCTTTGTTCTGTATCTGTCCTCCTTCCTCCTATAAAATTAATTTTCTGGACCAAGCATGGTGGTTCATGCCTATAATTCCAGCATTTTGAAAGGCCTATGCAGGAGAAAAACTTGAAGTTAAGAGTGTAAGACCAACCTGGGGGGAAAAAATGGCAAGACCAGCCTAAGCAAGAAAAAAAAAAAAAAAAAAAAAGGAAGAAAAAACAACGAAAGAAAAAATGAGCTGGGCATGATGGCAGGTGCCTGCCATCCCAGCTATTCGGGAGGCTAAGGCAGAAGATTCCCTTGAACCTGGGAGGCAGAGGTTGCAATGAGCCAAAATCAGGTCACTGCACTCCAGTCTGGGCAACAAGTGAGACTCCATCTAAAAAATAAAAAATGAAAGAAAAGAAAAGGAAAAGAAAAAGAAAAAGATGAGCTGGGTATGGTGGTGCACGCCTGTAATTCCAGCTACTCATGAGGCTGATACAGGAAGATTGCATAAGCCCAAGAGTTTGAGGCTGAAGTGAGCTGTGATGGTGCCATTGCACACCAACCTGGGTGACAGAGCAAGACCCAGTTACAAAACATAAATTTAATTTACATTTAAAAATTAATTTTCTGAAAAAGAAAAAAAAAAGAATAATTTTCCTGTTTATCCCTATGTGACCCCACTCCATCATTACCTGGCCCTGTCATAGAACACTCCATGAATTAACTTACCACATGTGGCTGAGAAATAACTATTTTTTCCTTCTGATGAAAAGCTGCATTTTAATAAAAGACTTCTAGAATCATGTGCTTTCATCAAGATGTGGACATTTCCAGCTCTGCGGTGCTTGGGAAAGAGAGCCATTTTATGCAATGAATAGGGAGGAATTGTCAGTTTTCTTTAAGCCCAGGAGCTATGGAAGGGTCCAGCTTGTCTCCATATGAGGCTGCCACACTAAGGTAGATTCTAAATTCTCATCTGTTATAGACAAATTTAATCTAACAGAAAGATAAATAATGGCATAACAAAAGAAGACGGTATTCATCAAAAACATCTTTCAAGGACCAGGGAAAAATACAAGTCTTTTAAGAAACGCAAAGACTGAGAGAGTTTATAGCAGCAGAGCCTCACTAAAGGAAATTCTTAAGGATGTACTTCAGGAAAAAGGGATATTATCCCAGATGGAAAGAATGAGATACAAAAAGAAATGAAAGCAAAGAAAAGGAAAAATATGTGGATAAAACCAGAAAAACATTGACATGTAAAATGAAAAGAAGAATGAGATAATATGGATAATAATAACAATGTTCTTTGAGAGTCATAAGAAACAAAACAATTAAGATACACAATAACAAGAGCATAATCCTAGATGGGAGTAATGGAAACAAGCATGTTAGGGACTTCACATATTTGCTGAGAGGGTTTAGATGTTGATTAACTTTCTTCTATGATGAATTAACTGCACATGTTAAATTCCATGGTGGTCATGGAAAGACGAGAAGAGGAGTGCATAACTTTACACTACTACAGAAAAAAATTAGGAAAACCAGCCAATCAGCCCAAAAGAAGATGAGAAAGAGGAGATAAAGGAATGTGGAAACGGTAAGACAAGTAGAAATCACAAAGTAATCGATACTGTAGGGCTGTAAACCCAGACATATCAGCAATTACCATAAACATACACAGATTCAATTCTCCAATTAAAAGACAATGATTAATAGACATTTTTAAAGACACACATAAAAAAACATATGAAAACAGAAACATTAAAAGGAAAAGGATAAACATATATGTGCAGGTTAATACTAGTCAAAAGAAAACCACGTAGTTATAGTACTCTAGGAAAAAATGGACTTCAAAGCAAAAAACATTGCTAAAGGTAAAAAGGATCACTATATTATAATAAAAGATTTAATTTGCCAGCAAGTTTAAATAATTGGAAACTATTATACACCTAATCGCAAAGCCTCAAAATAGAGAAACATGTAAAAATAGATAAATCTACCACAGTAGTAACAGATTTTCATGTAATACTCTCAGAAATTGAGAGCCCAAGTATTCAAAAAGATCATTAAAGACAGAGACTATTCGAAAACAAAATAATTAGGAAGCTTGACCTAATGGGCAGATGGAACATTGTACCCAATAGTTACTCAGAATATACATTAAAAACTGACCATACGTTGGGACATAAAGCAAGTTTCAACACATTTAAAATAATTGGTATCAAACCAGAACACATTTTATAGCATTATTCATATAAGTCAATAACAAAAGTAACTAAAATCACCATATGTTAAAAGACATTGGTAATTTTAAATCACCATTAAACATTTTTTTGAAATTAGGAAACACTTCTAAATGATGTATAAATTGAAAATATTTTAACAGAATAATGATGAAAAGACTGTATCAAAACATTTCAAATGTAGATAAAATAGAACTTAGATGGAAATTCATGGCCTTAAACAGTTAGATTAGTAAAGAATAAAGGCTGAAAATGCATTATGTAAGCATATATCTCCAGAAGTTACAAAAAGAACTGCAAAATAAATTTCAATTCAGTAGAAAAGGGAAACTGTAATGAAGCACGATATTTCCCCGACCCCTTTGCAGGCAGGAACTGGGGTTCATGAGCAGTGCTGGACTCAGCCAGCCACTCAGCGCCAGCAGGGACAGACTCCACCCATTCAAACCTACTGCATTCCACCCCTTGCGGCGGGGAGGACAGACATGCAGGTGAGTGGGTGAGAGGGCTGGGGCAAGTGCTTTTGGGCACCAGCAAGAGCAAACTCCATACTGGCCCCACAGCAGTGTCTGTGGGGATGCCTATGCCCCCGAAGCCCCAGAAAAAAAGTGTTAACAGTGCTCTTTTAACTCTGTCATCTGTGCATGGCTTAAGGGTTAACAGCTTAGTAGACCCTCTGCCTTTTCACATGAGGCAGTTGCCTTCTGCTAGTGAGGAAGAAGGGTCAGTGTGACAGCCTTTTGTACCTGCACTCACAGAACCTGAGTTCTTGTCCAGCATTCAAGAGGAATTAAGTCACATGAACAAGTCGAAGATGGTACATGTGGGGATTTTATTGCTGATGAAAGTGGCTCCCAGCAGGAAAGAGAGTTGAAAAGGGGACAGAGTAGGAAGGTAATCTTCCCCTGAAGTCAAGCTGTCCCCAGCCAGACTCCTCTCCAAAGCTTCACCATCAAGTTGTCCCTCTGAAGTCAAGCCACTTCTCTCTGATGTCCAGCCATAGTCTCCAATGTTCAGCTACTTCTCCTCTCTCTGCTTGCTGAGCCTGAGGTTTTTATGGGCACAGAAAGAGGAGCGAGGCAGGCCATGGGTGGTTTTGGAAAAGCCAACATTTAAGCAGAAAAACAG
Source organism: Sapajus apella (assembly GCF_009761245.1). Lineage (NCBI taxonomy): Eukaryota > Metazoa > Chordata > Mammalia > Primates > Cebidae > Sapajus > Sapajus apella. Next base: position 7,280,204 of record NW_022437022.1, on the reverse strand, counting down.
GAATGTAAGTTCTCACTTTGGGGCATGGTATAAGGCTTTTGGGCTTCTGAGTGGGGATCTCACTGGGGACCTTCTCTCTTCTGCCCAGAATTTCCCTGCTTCCTGTTCCTATCAGTAAGATATGAAGAAAAAGTAACAAAACTAAAAAGCAGCATACGGTAGAAAGGGACAAAGACTAATAAAATGGTAACTTGTAAATATGATTGATAAAGAGAAAAAGAGAAATTACAAACCCAATTAGGGACATAGCTTCCAGTGTTGCCAATATTTAAAAAAAAAAAAGAAAGAACATTAGGAACAGTTTTGTACAAATAAAACTTATAACATAGAAGATTGGTCAAATTCCTAGAGAAAATATAGCTTACTATAACTGAGTTAAGAAGAAACGGAAAACCTTAATAATCAAATGACCATTAAAGAAATTGAATCAATAGCTCAATCAAGGCACAGATAATTATATTTTTGTACAAACTAAACCAGAGTACAGAAAGTGAGGAAATGCCTCTCAACCCATTGTTTGAGGTCATTACAACACAGGTAGGTAAACAGCAGAGGAAGAACAGAGCAAGAGTGAGGATAACAGCATATTGTATGGTTAAGAATGAGGAGTCCGATTATTTGGGTTTTTTTTCTATTGAGCTGTATGAGTTCCTTCTATATTTTGTATATTAAACCTTTATCAGACACATATTCTGCAAATATTTTCTCCCACTCTGTAGGTTTCAATTTGTTGGGTTTTTTTTTCCTTTGCTGTGCAGAGCTTTCTAGTTTGATGCAACCTCATTTGTCTATTTTTGCTTTTGTTGCTTGTGCTTTTGGAGTCATGACCAAAAAATTGTTGCTAAAACCAATGTCAAAAAACATTTTCCTTATGTTTTTTATTTTAGTTTTACAGTTTGGGGTCTTAGATTTAAGTGTTTAATCCATTTTGAGCTGATTTTTGTATATTGTGTGAGATAAAGGTCCAAGTTTCATTCTTCTGCATATGGATATCCAGCTTTTCCAACGCCATTTATTGAAGAGACTATCCGTTCCTTATTCTGTGTTCTTGTCACCCTTGTCAAAGCTCAGTTAACAGTAAATGTGTGGTGAGGACACAGAGAAAAAGAAACCTTTGTGCACCATTGATGGGACTGTAAATTGATATGGTCATATTGGAAAAGAGCATGGAGATCCCTCAAAAATAAAAAATAGGACACTGACATGACCAGCAATCCCTCAGATGTACATACATCCAGAGGAAGTAAAGTCTGGATCTCAAAAAGATAACTGCACTCCTGTTTTCACTGCAACATTATTCAAATAGCCAAGATGTGGAAACAATCTAAATGTCCATTATCTGATGAATGGATATAGAAAATGTTACACACACACACACACACACACACACACACACACATTCACACACGCATGCACGCACGCACGCACACACAAAGGAATACTATTCAGCCTTTAAAAAGAAGCACTTAGGGAGGCCAAGGTGGGTGGACCACTTGAGGTCAGGAGTTCAAGACCAGCCTGACCAACATGACCAACATGATGAAACCTCATCTCTACTAAAAATACAAAAATTAGCTGGGCATGGTGGTACGTGCCTATAATCCCAGCTACTCAGGAAGCTGAGGCAGGAGATTCACTTGAACCCGGGAGGCAGAGGCTACAGTAAGCAGAGATCACACCACTGCACTACAGTCTGGGCAACAGAGCAAGACTCCATCACAAAAAAAAAAAAAAAAAACGGAGATCGGAACCCACGGGAGATCCTGCCATTGGCAATGACATGGATAAACCTGGAGGACATTTATGTCAAGTGAAATAAGCCAGACACAGAAAGACAAATGCTGCATGATCTCACTTACACGTAGAATCTAAAATAGTCAAAAATCAGAGAAGCAGAGAGCAGAATGGTGGTTCCCAAGGCTAGGAATTGGGAGAGATATTGGTCAAAGAGTACAAAGGTTCAGTATGCAGTATGAATGAGTCTGGAGGTCCAATGCGCAGGCTGGTGACTACAGTTAACAATGCTGTATTATATACTTGAAATTTGCTACGAGGGAGATCTTAAGTGCTTTCATTTTGGAAAAGAAAACAGAAAGAAAGAGGTCGGGCACACTGACACTTACAATTCTAGCATTTTGGGAGGCCAAGGTGGTAGGATCAATCAATGCAACTCTCCACATTAAGAATTTAAAGGGAAAAAATTATACATCTATCTTAATGATACAAAAAGCTTCTGACAATAATCAACATCCTTTTATGATTTTAAAAAGCTTCTAACAAAAATCAACATCCTTTCATGATTTAAAAAAGCTCTCAGCAAACTTGGAACAGAGAACTTCCTTCTTCTGATAAAAAGAACCTAAAACGAAATCAATAATAACCTAATTTTTGATGATGAAACCCTGGAATTTCTTTAAGATCAAAAATGAAGTCTTAGGCCGGGCGTGGTGGTTCACACCTGTAATCCCAGCACTTTGGGAGGCCAAGGCAGACAGATAACTTGAGATCAGGAGTTTCAGACCAACCTGGCTAACATGGCGAAACCCTACCTCCACTAAAAATATAAAAATTAGCCTGGCATGATGGTGGGTTCCTGTAATCCCAGCCACTCATGAGGCTGAGGCAGGAGAATCGCCTGAACCTAGGAGGTGAAGGTTTCAGTGAACCAAGATCTACTGGGAAAAACAGTCCTGAAAAACTGCCCACCAATTCACCCATGTTGCAGTTAACAGTCAGGCCTGGGCCAAGCTTCCTTGCCCTGGTGGATAGGCAGGTGTGGAACCAGACTCCAAGATAGTGGGAGAAAACTGGGAGGTATAAACCCAGGTGTGGGCCCAGTGCAGTGGCTCATGCCTCTAATCCCAACACTTTGGGAGGCCAAGATAGGCGGATCAACTGAGGTCGGGGTTCAAGACCAGCCTGGCCAACATGGTGAAACCCTATCTCTCCTAAAAGTACCAAAAATTAGCTGGGCATAGTGGTGGGTGCCTGCAATCCCAGCTACTCAGGAGGCTGAGACAGAAGAATTGCTTGAACCAGGGAGGCGGAGGTTGCAGTGAGCTGAGATCGTGCCATTGCAATCCAGCCTGGGCAACAAGAGCAAAACTCCATCTATCAAAAACAAAAACAAAAAAAAAAAACCTCAGGTGGGTGGAACAGGAGCTTCTTGGAGGACCTGACAGTCTCTCTACCCTGCACCACAGCTGGGGTCTTCTGGGGATACAAAGACCTGGGATAGTACTTCTGCTGTTCGCTGCTGCCCTCTCGTTTCCACCATCCTATTGTGAGTGTTTGCCTTAATGTAGAAAAGCACATCACCAGGAACTAACAGTACTTTATTTACTCAGTTACTAAGAAGAAAAACGGCTTAGTCTTTGTTGAAAGGAAGCTTGTATATTTACAGCTGATGAAGTAAACAGGATTTTGGTGGGCTGACTCAACACCTGAAGGAAGGTCCGAGGAAGATAAAACTAGTCAGTGTCCTGTTCTCACTCACAAGTGAAGGGGTTTTTGTTTTTCTCTGTTGTATTTTCCTCTCTTGTTAAATTATTCTCTTGCAAGATACTGTGTTCACCCATCTGAAATATAAACTGCTTGTATTTGGTTTCTTGTTTTGAGTTTTTTTGGTGTTCTGTCACACTCTGTTGCCCAGGGTGGAGAACAGTGGCAGGATCATAGCTCATTGCAGCCTCTAACTCTCAGCTCAAGCGATCCTCCTGCCTCAGCCTCCTAAGTAGGTAAGACAACAGGCACGTGCCACTCTGCCTGGCTCATCTTTTGTCAATTTTTATGTAGCAATGGGATCTCACTATATTGCTCAAGCTAGTCTCAAGCTCCTGGCCTCAAGGGATCCACCCACCTTGCCCCACCAAAAGCATTGAGATGACACCTATAAGCCACCATGCCTGGCCCAAACTATTTATATTTGAATGGATATCCAGGCTGGAGAAGCTTATTTGAAATAATTCTGTAAAGTCAAAAACAGCATAGGAAATAGAGGTGGTTTATAAACTGAGCTTGTTGAACAGTCTCAAAGAGTATTTGAAACAGCTGCCTGGTCCCTGTGTCCCGCAGCAGAGATTCAGCAAGTGCACTTCTGAAATTTTCAAATCCTAAAGTTGAATACAAATCCCTGCCACTCCTGGGGGAGTACATAGCTGAGGGCTCCTCTCTTCCACATATGTTATCTCTGAAACATGTTTCCCCTCTGCCCACGGCCCCTCTGCTCTTTCGTGTCACATTTGGGATTCAGTCGTTTTGTTAATGAGGCTCAGGATACGAGTGCTGCCATGTCACCAGACCATGCAGCTGTCAGACACTCAAAGATCTCTCCCTGCTTATATTGCAAGGCAATACCTGCTCCTGTTTCTCCAAAATAAACCACTTCTTACCTCAAACCTTTTCCTCCCTCTTGTTCTTGCCACAGTAGACATTAACAGCCTATCAAATCTCAAGTCTTAATCATTAGCTACCCAAAAATAAGTTGCCTTATCCTCAAAGGCAAAGAGGATTTAATTTCTTAAATTCTCCATGAGGCATAGAGAAATACTTTGCATTCCATCCTTCTAGTACATCAAAGAATGAACAGAAAAGCAACACTGTTTTATTTCCTATTAAAACAGTCTGAGCATTCACTTGCTATCACATGGTGGGCATGAACAGTTACTTAAATCCATGGCGTGGGGGCCATGGGGCAACCGCTGGCTCTGCAGTCCATGACGGACTGACTCGAGCTGGGGTACAATGACCACATGCCAGAGGCATGCACGCCTCCATCCTGGGACTGGTGCTGGAAGGAAAGCAGGAAGAGGCGGGCAGGCAAAGGGGAGATTTTTATGAACAGCATACTAAACGGAGTTTGGTAAACTTTTCTTCACTTAAAAATACATTCTTAACATTTTCTCATCATTAAATAAGCTTCAACGTTACTTTTTTTTTTTTTGAGACAGAGTTTTGCTCTGTCCTCAGGCTGGAGTGTAATGGCACTATCTTGGCTCACTGCAACCTCCACCTCCTGGATACCAGCAATTCTCATGCCTCAGCCTCCTGAGTAACTGGGACTACAGGCACGCGCCCCCACATCAGGCTAAGTTTTGTATTTTTAGTAGAGATGGAGTTTCACCATGTTGCCCAAGTTGGTCTTGAACTTCTGGCCTCTAGTGATCCACCCACCTCGGCCTCCCAAAGTGCTGGGATTACAGGCATGAGCCACTGCTCCCAGTCTGCTTCAACATTACTTTTAATGGCTGCTTAATTATAAATGTACAGAACTTCATTTTTCATCCAAAAAATTTCCTTATTGTAAGATATGTTCCTTGTTTTTTTATTTTTGCCTATTATATGTGATGTCTCAATGATCATCCTTATAAACAAATATAGCTTGCATCCTTGATTATTTCATTTGAACGCAGTCCTAGAAGTGAAATTACGAGGCCAAAGGATATAAGCTTTTTCTTAAAAAACTGCTAAACGTTACCAAAACGCCTTTCAAAGAGTTTGTGCCAATATACATTCCCTCTCTCAATAAAGAATGCTGGACCATAACCCTCGAAAGGCAATATCTTTTTGCTCATGAACTCAATCCTCAGTCTAATGGGATTTTCTTTGCAAGCTTCTCTTAAGTTGGCTTTAACCACAACCTTTCATGCTTTCAAATGCTAGTGGTTTCTTCTTTTTCACATTAAAATACTCTGCTTATGCAATTTGTGGATTTTATAAATGCTATAAAAACTGATATATATTATTCATTTTTATTCAAATGAGTAAGAGCTAACTTGTGTTAAATACTTTGTACCAGGTCTTAGATTCTAAGCACTATGTATGCACATATATAAATGTTCACAACTTAACAAAGTAGGTTCTGTTATTTTTTACAGAGGAATCAGAAACACAAAGGGGTTAAATGGCTGAGCTGAGATTAAAACGCAGGTATTCTGGCTCCATAATCCATCCATAGTGAGTCTATCCACTAACAGTATTATACTATGTCTGACACCAAAATTAGCTATAAATTGGCGTCTCAGAAATAAATAGCCTTTTTGACTGCTTGTTTCCTAGACATCAAGGGTACAAAAATTTATACAAAAGTGAAGTATTAATATGCCATTCAGATTCCCAGCTCTTTCAGCCAATATACTGACAGTCTAACATCAGTCTGGATTTAAGTTTATTGCTCTATCTTAAACTTTGATTTTAATATATGCCCTGTCCAGGATGGCTGAAAATCTTAAGAACCACATGAAATATTGCCCCTTCCCCTAAGTGTACTAATAATTTCTAGTGTGATTAATATATATTGGCTAAGTTAAGGAAATTGAAGAGTAATAACAATTTGCTCTGGAGTATGATTGGCCCAGTCCCTATTATATCCATAGAAGGTCTTTCTCTGCATAACTGAGACAAGACAGTATCTGGAAAAGGCAGAGGGTCCTTCTCTATAGTATTGATTCCAGAGAAAGTACAAATAATCAGCATCCAATAATGGCGCATCGATCAGGACCCAGCAGGTTTGGAGGGTCTGGTAAGCAGCAGGTACTCACCATGAGACAGGCCTTCTAGGAGCAGACATAGAGACTATTTGAAGCAATAAACAAGCTCCACAATAAGCACCACATAACCTTAAAGGAAAGCTCTAAGCCCTGGAAAGACAAAAGACCTGTGGCCAGAAGAATCACATGCCACTAAAAGCGAGTAGCACAGGCTAATCAATCTTGATGCCGGTGTACAAGCTGCTGCCAGGGACTGTTGGCCTTCCCAGGAGGTCAACTGACCATGCCCCAAAAGCAGCAAAAAAAGCTTAGTCTTGGGGCGGCCTCTGACCCCACTTCCGTGGTTATCATCCCCAGCCCTGCATGGGTACTATAACCAGAAGGGAGAAGGGCAGGTGCTCCATGGCAATTCCACATTAGTGGCCAAGAAAAGAAAGACGACCCTGAACATCATCTGATAGAGTGGGGCTCCTGAAATTGTGGACAGGACTTGAGTGAAAGTGACAAAGTGATTCCTACTTGATATTATCCAGGAACAAAGACTTTAGACCCTGTTTCATGTCATGCCAGTTGCTCAGGTATCCTAAAAGAACCACTTTTCACTCCCCAAGTGTCTCAATTTGGCTGATAAATTATACAATCAGACTTCCCATTCCAGTCAAGACAGAGCAGTCCAATTTCTTTTTTTTTTTTTTATTGCATTTTAGGTTTTGGGGTACATGTGAAGAAAATGCAAGACTGTTGCATAGGTACACACATGGCAGCGTGATTTGCTGCCTTCCTTCCCCTCACCTGTATCTGGCATCTCTCCCCATGCTATCTCTCCCCAACTCCCCACCCCCCGCTGTCCCTCCCCTATTTCCCCTCAACAGACCCCAGTGTGTGATGCTCCCCTCCCTGTGTCCATGTGTTCTCATTGTTCAACACCTGCCTACGAGTGAGAACATGCAGTGTTTGATTTTCTGTTCTTGTGTCAGTTTGCTGAGAATGATGGTTTCCAGGTTCATCCATGTCCCTACAAAGGACACGAACTCATCGTTTTTGATGGCTGCATAATATTCCATGGTGTATATGTGCCACGTTTTCCCTGTCCAGTCTATCATTGATGGGCATTTGGGTTGGTTCCAGGTCTCTGCTATTGTAAACAGTGGAGCAGCCCAATTTCTTACCAGTCTTTCCTCTTACAACTTAAAAATCCTGGACATAATACAACAAACATAGGAAAATTGAAAGATGGAAAGAAGGATAGCCTTCTAGGGACATCAGGACTTGAGGAACAACACAGAGGTGAGTTCTCTGCATTTTCTTTTAGCCTCTCATATATACCAGATTGGACACTAGGAAAGCCTGCAACCTGGAACTGCCAATAGGTGCAGGTAAAGAAATCTGTCCCTATTACCAAAGGACCAGAAAAAGGGCACAAGAAGAACCTTTTTGATAACACTTACCCACCCAAAACACCAAAGGAAAAACTATCCATACCCATCACCACCAGGTGTCAGTGGGGCTAGGCAGAGAGCTGAATGTCCACCCACATGTGGGGGTAACAAGCTGGGGGTATGAGTGGGCCTTCTGCTTTTGCAGGAATAATGTCAGCAGGGCTCATCAGAGAACTAAAATTCCACAACCTTTACCACACAACAGCAAGCAGGCCAAGTGAGACAGTGCAAGGGACTCTCATCAACATTTCCCTTCCCCTCTGCGCTCATGCCAACTGCTACTCTGCAATACAGCTCTTGCACGAACCACCGGAGTTCATATAGATCTCGAAAGTTAAAGGGTTCTCAACAAGACCACCGTCACTTCAGATGCCAGCAGCACCTCAGGGGTCCCCAGGTCAATCACGCTTATGACCAACTGTCTATAAATTCTAGAGGTCCACAATACTCTGATGTTTCATAATTCAATGGAAGGACTCAAATAACTCAGTAAAGCACCTTACTTATGGTTACAGTTTTATTATGGAGGATAAAAATCAGGATAAGCCAAGTGGAGAGACACATAGGGTGAAGTCTGGAGGGTCCTAAGTGCAGAGTTCCCATGCCTTCTATCCATGAAATCAAAGTGTGTCAAATCAATGTGTTTACCAGCCAGGAAACTCCAATGAGCTTCAGTGTCCAGAGTTTTTATTGAAGTTTCATGACATAGGCATGGTTGAGTAAATCACTGATTACATGATAACTCAATCTCCATCCCCCCTCCTCTCCTTAAGGTCAGGCTGGCCCAAAACCCCACCCCTCTCATCTCAGCATAAACTAAGGTGTGATCCAAGGGGCTCATGAAAAACAGATACTCCTCTTACTTGGGAATTTCCAAAGATTGAGAGTCTCCTCAGGAACCAGGGACAAAAGCCAGTCAAATCATATATTACACAACAACAACCTCCCTTTTCCCTCTCCCCACCCCTGGTATCAGCAGTCCAAGCAAGAAGCTAAACTGCTACCCCCACCCATCAGCTACAAGGCAGAATGAGGCAAAGCAAGGTGGAGCCAGCTGGCACTCCACTAGGGCTGTGCTGATACCAGTGGAGCCCAGTGAGAGCTGGACATCCACTCCTATCTGGACCTACACAGCGCACTTCAGCAGGGTGACTGACTCCAAAAAAGAAGAGTAAATGGGATCAGGAATCTCACAAGTGATACCCAAAGTGTCCAGAATATGACGGAAAATCATCTATCACACCAAGAACCAGGAAAACCTCCACTTAAGTGAGAAGAAACCATTGACAGAAACCGACACCAAGGTGACGACACGTATGTAGGAAGATGCATTGACTCAATTATGAACACAATACAGATCAGTCTCAGACTGGATATAATTCTGGAAGCAAGATCATTGTGAGGAATGGTTTTCAAGATGTGGCAGTGTCAGCCTTAGAGTTTTCTAGAATCAGAGTAAAGTGGAGAGAGGCAGAGGAAAGCAAAAAGCAAACAACTGGGACAAAGCTAAGACCCCTCTTGACCAGGTAGAGACCAGCCAGTCTTGCAACCAAGCCAAGGAGAATGAGTGACCTCCAGCTTAATTCTGCACAGGTTGGTCTCCAAGGTATCATCAATGTATGGAAGAAAGTGAAGGTTCAGATATGGGGTCCAGGCGGTGCTCAAGGACAGTGCAGTGCAGGCAACTACCTGGAGAAGACAGTCATTAAGGATGAGGAGAGATGAGGAGTCCAGCCCAAACCCAAAAGGCCATTTGCCTGGAGCACAGGGGGATCTCTGGCAGTCAGCTATTTGTGGAGGTTTTCCTGTCAGCTAAAATATAAAAATATTTGTTCTAAGTATTATCCAACCTGGTGTGTGTGCACGTGTGCGCACATGTGTGCACGAGTGTGGGTGTAATTTATAGTACAGTGTATGCTAAAGGCTCTGCAAAGAAAACAGAGGTCAATGGAGACAAGTATGGCAATCCTAGTACTGGGAATGACGCAGGGAGGAAACCTCTATTGCCCATACACTTTGGATTTGAGGTTGATATTGAAAGTGAAGATCCGCAGGCACTTTCTCACTTAGAGATAATTAAAAAAAAAAAAAGAAAAGAAAAGAAAAAAAAGAAAGTGAAGAGTTGCTTTCCAGGCAGAGTTTGGGATGATGCTGAGGACAATCTCAGTGTGGGAGAGCAGGGCTAATGATAGCCATGCCACGGCTTGATCACAGGAGCTTGAGATGCAACTTGTTCCACTGAAATACACAAACCACTGACTCTACCCCAAGCTTAACATTAATGAGTCAGGTCACGAATCCTTCCTCTGTGCTCTCGCAGCTCATCATAAAGGCTTTGAATCATGTATATTTGTGTGTGTGTTGTGACCAGTAAATTGCGAAACACCAAGGAAGCACCGTGGCCCTGCGTATTCATCCCTGTATCAACCTCTTTGTCCGTATACTATAAAATACAAACACACACAACAGGTTGGATCCTGCTGAGAACAAAGATATTTGCATTCTAGCTCATAGAAAAACCTCCAAGACTAGCTGACTGCCAAAGACCCGCTCTGCTCCAAGTGAGTGGCTCCTGAATTTGGGTGGGGCTCCTCATCTCCCTTCACCCCTAATGAACCATCTTCCCCAGAAAGTCGCCTGGTCTGCACTGTCCCTGAGCACTGCCTGGGCCCCACAACTGAACCCTCATTTGCTTCCTCACCTTGGTGATGCTTTGGAAACACCTGTGCAGCACTGTGTAGGAGGTCACTCACTGCCTTTGGCCTGGATGCATGACCTTCTGGTCTCCACCTGGTCAATGAAGGGGTCTTAGCTCTGCTCCAATTATTTACATTTTGCTTTCCTCTGCCTCTCTCAACTTTAACCTGATTCTAGAAAACTCTAAGGCTGACACTCCCACGTTTTGAAAACCATTCCTCACAACTATCTTGCTTCCATAATTAAGCTCTTCTTCAGCAAAATCCTCCTCAGCTGGTTTCAGTGTCTGCCATGTTTGTGTTGGTACCTGTTGATTGTCTCTTCTCACTCGAGTGGAGACTTTCCTGGTCTTGGGAGGGTTAGTGATTTTCAGTCCTACCCTGGACACACTCTGGGTCTCATGTTGCCAAGAGCATATGATCTTGGAAGCACCTGAAGGCGCTATGCAGCACCCATGCCACACCCAGATTTAATAAAACTCCTTTCAGATCTGTATCAGTGTACTAATCACTCTCAGGGCCAGGCATACAAATCTTTTCTGGGGATCTTCAAAGTGGGGAGGTCACAAAATTAGGTTAATTTGTTCTTTTCCTCCAAAGGATATCAAACATCATAAGGAAAACAAAACTAAGAAAACACAACTTGAAATTCCCCTAAGCTTCCCAAATTTGAAAAACACATTTCTCAAAGGAAGGCCTCTGGTTTCCATACCTCCAACCTATAAAACAGAAAACATGAAGTCTGGCAGGCCCTGTGCTAAATAGCTGAAGAGCTATTTATTACGGCACAACCAGTTGTCACTATCCACATGAAGTCATCTGGGCCTGAGCATGTGAGGCGGTTGGCTTGGAAGGCCGTGACATTCCTTGAGCTATGGAATATTGTTTTAGCAAAATATTGCAAGTGGCTGTATGTTGTCACCATCAGGAAACCGTCCAACGCCTCCCTCATCTAGTTCATCACGAGCCCGCCATTCCCCTCAGACACACTCCCCTCTCCCTGGGTGTCCTCTGTGGATACACTCTTCGTGTGCTGGGAGGGGCACTGCACCTCCCAATAGAACAGAAAGGTTTCCAGGTGAACTGACCTGGGCCCTGAAGAAGGAGCCTCTATCACTGCAGCAAGACACAGTAGGGACTCAGCCACAGCCAGCATTCCCTCAGAAGAGCTGATGGAGGAAGTAAGGAATAGGAGGTGTTCTCGGCAGGGGACCAGGACTCCAAAGCCTTCCCCAAGAAGAAGGGCCTCAGTGCTGCTTGCCAGCTGACTGGATGTGAGAGCAAACTTTCCAGAGAAAATGGAAAAACACATCTTGGAAATAAACCAGTGCCAGTCCAAGTTTCTGTTGTATTGCTGTACCTCATGACCTGCCCTGGTCAATGGTTATGTTGAGATGGCTTGCAGTGGCATGCTCTCTCAGCTCTGAGATGAGGCATGTTTCAGAGAGCTCACTTTCACCTGGGTGGGCTGTTATAAAATCACCCCTTTTTAGAGAATTGGGATTTTAGAGCTGGAAGGAATCTTAGAAATCTACTAGACAGGGCACGGTGGCTCACATCTGTAATCCCAGCACTTTGGGAAGCTGAGGTGGGTGGACCACCTGAGGCCAGGAGTTCGAGACCAGCCTGGCCAACATGGTGAAACCCCATCTCTACTAAAAATACAAAAATTAGCCAGATATGGTGGCACACACCTGTAGTCCCAGCTACTTGGAAGGCTGAGGCAGGAGAATCACTTGTATCTGTGAGGCGGAGGTTGCAGTGAGCCTAGATTGTACCACTGCACTCTGCCCTGGGTGACAGAGTAAGAATCCATCTCAGAAAAAAAAAAAAAAATCAACTACTCTAACACTCTTCTTTCACTGTGTTAGATGAGTGTTAGATGAGGCTCACAGAGGTTAAGTAAGTTACACCAGCTTACACAGCAATCCAGCTGCAGGCCCAGGAATGGTGCTGAGGTCTCCAGAGGATGTAGAATTCTTTCCACCTCAACCATAGACTCTCTATGGTTTTTGGTTGAGCCTGATTAACAAGTCGACCCCAAATCAAAATTTTTTTTTTTAATTAAAATATTTTAAATGGAGATACCAAAAAACAATTCAAACCTTTAGATACTTTTCTAAATTTCTGTGCTTCTTTGGAGCAAATAATACATGATTCTTTTTTGTGTGTGTGACGGTGTTTTGCTCATGTCACCCAGGCTGCAGTGCAGTGGCATGATCTCAGCTCACTGCAACCATCGCCTCCTGGATTCAAGCAATTCTCCTGTCTCAGCCTCCCAAGTAGCTGGGATTACAGGTGTCTGCCACCATACCAAGCTAATTTTTGTATTTTTAGTAGAGACAGGGTTTCACCATGTTAGCCAGTCTGGTCTCAAACTCCTGACCTCAGATGATCTGCTCGCCTCAGCCTCCCAAAGTACTGGGATTACAGGTGTGGGCCACCACACATAGCTTCAATTTTAGAATTTAAGCCATCAAAATTTGAAGTGCCTAATGTCACTTTATTCAACCGAACCAAATGATTTCAGACTTCAAGACATTTAAAATAGTATTTTAGGTCAACCTCCAGTTTGGGGCCAGTGCCTTAAGTAAACACGCCATGTTTGTGATGTCCTTTGATTTATTTGGAGCCTAGAATTTAGTCATGACCTATTCACCTAGCACCTCATCTTTTTTTTTTTTCTTTTCTTGGAGATGAAGTCTCACTCTATTGCCACATTGGAGTGCAGTGGCACAATCTTGGCTCACTGCAACCTCCGACTCCCTGGTTCAAGCAATTCTCCTGCCTCAGCCTCCTGAGTAGCTAGAATTATAGGCACACACCACCACGCTCAGCTAATTTTTGTATTTTTAGTAGAGACAGGGTTTCACCATGTTGGCCAGGATGGTCTCGATCTCCTGACCTCATGATCCTCCTACCTCAGCCTTTCAAAGTGCTGGGACCACAGGTGTGAGCCACCGTGCCCAGCCACACTTTGTCTTTATTGCAGGAATCAATCAAGCCATCATAATAAGAATGGGATTGAGGCAAGTTAGGTAGTCAAGCAAGTGACGGTGTCCTCAGGATGCAGCAACCACGGTGACTATACCATCTACATAATAACCCTCAGCATTCACATTGTTATTGAGCTCATTTAAGCAAAGCTATCTTCAGTTGAGAATTTCCACTGTAGAAGGCATGTGCCCTTTGATTTTACCTGTCCTCAAACTGACTCTTTGCTCATTTTAACAGTAAAAAACACAGCCCGGGTAGAGCTATAAGATGCTAATGAGAACTGAGATATGTGAACAAGCATGTACAGCTACTGTGTGTGTGTGCCCAGAGGACCACCTAGAACATGCTTACCAGCGACACCTCTCTCCACCTCCTTATGAATAATCATGTAGGACTCCCATAAAGGGAGCCTTCCTAGTGTCAGTCTCTGCTGTCTCATCCTTATGAGCAGCCTGCCCTAAATCCAATCTCTATCAGGGCATATTGCCATTCTGTCCCTAACTTTCAAAATATTCTTTCTCTTTTGCAATAAATTATGCTACACCTCCTTGGCAGTGTGTCTCTTGTTTAAATTATTTTAAACTAAGAAGACAAGAACTGAGGTATCCCAACAGCCATCAGCAGGGTTAGCATGTCAGACATGCTGGTGACATTCCTGGCCAGTAACACAAAGCCAAGAAAGTGGATAGTGGGTAGGACATATGTTTAACATAATGCAAAACATTCACAAACAATATACAGGCAGTTCTCGGTTTTGTGTGTTTTCCATAAAGCAATCATCAGTCAATACCTGTACTAACAAGAAGATAGGGTTTATATTCCTTCAAGAATATGTTATTTAGATAAATGGCAACTGCTCATTGAACAAAGTTTTTTATGACTCTATATTTTTGAGACACAACTCATCCCAGACTTGTTCTCAGAGGCACTGGTATCTCAGGGTGGTTGATGATGGCCCCCAGAACTTATGCCCACCCAGGACCTGTGAATGTCAACTTATTCGGAAAAAGGGTCTTTGAAGATGGAATTAACTTAAAGATTTCAAGATGAAATCATCTTTGATTTTCTGGACGGGCCCCAAATCCAGAGATGTGTCTTTGTAAGGAGAGAAGATAACACAGACATACAGGAGAAGACACAGAGAAGCCCGTAGGAAGGAGGAGGCAAAGACTACAGTTGGAGAGGTTGGAGCTGCAGCAAGTCAAGGAATGCCTGGAGCCACCTGAAGCTGGAAGAGGAAGGAGTCTCCCTGGAGCTTCACAGGGAGGCTGGCCCTGCAGACACCTTGATTTGGGCCCAATGGGACTGATTTCAGACTTCTGGCTTCCAGAACTATGAGAGAATATGTTTTCCTGGCTAAGGCCACGTCACTCTGGTTTCTGCCTCTAAGGCCACATCATCTTGTCCTCTGTGTGACTAATCTCCTTCTGCCTCTCTTTTGTAATGACACTGTGATGGCATTTAGGGCTCACCCAGATTATCTGGGATAATCTCAAGATCCTTAACTTAATTATTCCTGCAAAGTATTGAATCCTTTTTCCAAGTAAAGTAACATTTACAGGTTCCAGGGATTAGGACCTATGATCTTTGGGGGACCATTATTCTGCCTATCACAACTTCCAAATCTCAATGGGTTTAACACAGTTTAAGACCAACATGGGGGACTTCCACCAAGATGGCCGAAGAGGAAGAGGTCTGAAGCACAGTTCCCAGTGAGAGTGATGCAGAAGGCAAGTGATCTCCTCATTTCCAACTGAGGTTCCAAGTTCATCTCAATGGGACTGGTTGGACAGTGGGTATAGCCCAAGGAGGGCAAACCAAGGCGAGGTGGGGCACTGCCTCACCTGGGAAGTGCAATGGGCCAGAGGACCCACCTACCCCAACGGAGGCCATCAGGGACTTTTCCAGCAACTCCAGCACTCCAGTTCAGATACTGCACTTCTCCCACGGTCTTTACAGCCCACAGACCAGGAGATTCCCACCACGCCAACAAGCGCCACGGGCTTCCAGCACAAATCTGGGCAGCCATTTTAACTGGTGCATGGAATGCCTGTGAGACAGAGCCACCCATTCCCCTGAAAAAAAGGGGGCTGAAGGCAAGGAGCCAAGTGATCTGGCTCAGCACATCCCACCCCCACAAAGACCAGCAAACTGAAACCCATTGGCTTGAGAGTTTCACAGCCAGCACAGCAGTTTGAGCTCGACCCAGGACGGTCAAGCTTGGTGGAGGGGAAGAGCGTCCACCATTACTGAGGCAGTCCACCATTACCCAGGCAGTTCTAACCTTACCTGTGTAAACAAAATCACAAGGAAGTTCACATAGCAGCTGGACAAAGCCTGTGGCAGCTCAGCAACACCTCTGCAAGCAGACTGTGACTAGACTCCCTGCTTGCTGGGTAGGGCATCTCTGAAAAAAAGGCAGCAGCCTGTCAGGGACTTATAAATAAAGCCACACCTTCCTGGGACAGAGCACCTGGGAAAAGGAGTGGTTGTGAGTTCCACTGCAGCAGACTTACACGTCCCTGCGCAGTAGCTCTGAAGGGAGCAACAGAGCTCCTAGGACAGCACTGGAGCTCTAATAAGGGACAGACTGCCTCCTGAAGCAGCTCCCTGACCATCATATATCCAAACAGATACCTCATACAGGAGAGCTCTGGCTGACATCTGGCAGGTACCCTTCTGGGACAAAATTATGAAAGCGAGGAACAGTCAGAAATTCTTGCTGTTCTGAAGCTCTCATGGGTGATTCCAAGGCAAGCAGAGTCTGGAGTGGACCTCCAGCAGTCCTGCAGCAGAGGGGCCTGAGTGTTAGAAGGAAAACTAAAAAACAGAAAGAAATAGCTTGAACATCAACAGAAAGGACATCCACTCAGAGACCCCAACCAAAAGTCGCCAACTTCAAAGACAAAAGGTAGATAATCTACGAAGATGGAAAGAAACCAGTGCAAAAAGAATGAAATCACCACAAACCAGAACACCTCTCCTAAAATGGATTACAACTCCTCACCAGCAAGGTAACAAAACTGGATGGAGAATGAGTTTGATGAACTGACAGAAGCAGGCTTCAGAAGGTGGGTAATAACAAACGTCTCTGAGCTAAAGGAACATGTTCTAACCCAATGCAATACCCAAGTTTCAATAGCTGAATCGATCAAGCAGAAGAAAGGATATCAGAGATTGAAGATCAATTCAATACAATAAAATGAGAAGGCAAGATTAGAGAAAAAAAAGAGTTAAAAGAAATAAACAAAGCCACCAAGAAATATGGGATTATGAGAAAAGACCTAATCTACATTTGATCGATGTACCTGAATGTGATAGGAAGAATGAATCCAAGTTGGAAAACATTTTTCATGATATTATCCAGGAGAACTTCCCCAACCTAGCAAGGCAGGCCAACATTAAAATCCAGGAAATACAGAGAACACCACAAAGATATTCCTCAGGAAAAGCAACCCCAAGGCACATAATCATCAGATTCACCAGGATTGAAATGAAGGAAAAAATGCTAAGGGCAGCCAGAGAGAAAGGTTGGGTTACCCACAAGGAAAACCCATCAGACTCACAGTGGATCTCTCAGCAGAAACCCTACAAGCCAGAAGAGACTGGGGGCCAATATTCAACATCCTCAAAGAAAAGAACTTTCAATTCAAAATTTCATATCCAGCCAAACTAAGCTTCATAAGTGAAGGAGAAATAAAATCCTTTATGGACAAGCAATTGCTGAGTGATTTCATCACCACCAGGCCTGTCTTACAAGAGCTTCTAAAGGAAGCACTAAACATGGAAAGGAACAACCAGTACCAGCCACTGCAAAAAAGCACCAAATGGTAAACAGCATCGACACAATGAAGAAACTGCATCAGTTAACAGGTAAAACAACC
The DNA here is from genome assembly GCF_009761245.1 of Sapajus apella. Lineage (NCBI taxonomy): Eukaryota > Metazoa > Chordata > Mammalia > Primates > Cebidae > Sapajus > Sapajus apella. Next base: position 7,262,700 of record NW_022437022.1, on the reverse strand, counting down.
AGCTAGTATCAAAATCGCAGGATTAAATTCACACATAACAATATTAACCTTAAAGGTAAATGGGCTAAATGCCTCAATCAAAAGACATAGACTGGCAAATTGGATAAAGGTCAAGACCCATCAGTGTGCTGTATTCAGGAGACCCGTCTCACATGAAAAGAGACACATAGACTCAAAATAAAGGGATGGAGGAAGATTTACCAAGCTAATAAAGAACAGCAACAACAAAAAAAGCAGGGGTTGCAATCCTAGTCTCTGATAAAACAGGCTTTAAACAAACAAAGATCAAAAGAGACAAAGAAGAGCATTACATAATGGTAAAGGGATTAATGCAACAAGAAGGGCTAACTATCCTAAATATATATGCACCCAATACAGGAGCACCCAGGTACATAAGACTTATACAGAGACTTAGACTCCCACACAATAGTAGTGGGAGACTTTAACACTCCATTGTCAATATTAGACAGATCAACAAGACAGAAAATCAACAAGGATATTCAGGACTTGAACTCAGATCTGGACCAAGCAGACCTAATAGACATCTACAGAACTCTCCATCCTAAATCCACAGAATATACATTCTTCTCAGCACCACATCACACTTACTCTAAAATTGACCACACAATTTGAAGTAAATCACTCCTCAGCAAATGCAAAAGAACAGAAATTGTAACAGTCTCTCAGACCACAATGCAATCAAATTAGAACTCAGGATTAAGAAACTCACACAAAACCACACAACTACATGGAAACTGAACAACTACAGTATCCTGAGTGACTACTGGATAAATAATGAAATGAAGGCAGAAATAAAGATATTCTTCAAAACCAATGAGAATGAAGACACAATGTACCAGAATCTCTGGGACACATTTAAAGCAGTGTCTAAGGGAAATTTATAGCACTAAATGCCCACAGAAGAAGGAAGGAAAGATCTAAAATCAACACCCTATCATCAAAATTAAAAGAACTAGAAGAAAAAGACCAAAAAAATTCAAAAGCTAGCAGAAGACAAGAAATAACTAAGATCAGAGCTGAACTGAAGGAGACAAAGACACAAAAAAACCTTTCAAAAAATCAATAACTTCAGGAGCTGGTTTTTTGAAAAGATAAATAAAACAGACCACTAGCCAGACTAATAGAAAAGAGAGAACAATTGAACAGATGCAATAAAAAATGATAAAGGGGAGATCACCACTGATTCCACAGAAATACAAACTACCATCAGAGATTACCACAAATATCTCTAAGCACATAAACCAGTAAATCTAGAAGAAATGGATAAATTCCTGGATACTTACACCCTCCCAAGGCTAAACCAGGAAGAAGTTGAAACCCTGAATAGTCCAATAACAAGGCCTGAAGTTGAGGCAGCAATTAAGAGTCTACCAACCAAAAAAGTCCAGGGTTCACAGCCAAATTCTACCAGATGTACAAAGAGGAGTTGGTACCTCTTCTTCTGAAACTATTCCAAACAATACAAAAAGAAGGAATCCTCCCTAACTCACTTTATGAGACCAGCATCATCTTGATACCAAAACCTGGCAGAGAAACAACTAAAAAAGAAAATTTCAGGCCAATATCCATGATGAACATCAATGCAAAAATCTTCAATAAAATACTGGCAAACCAAATCCAACAGCACATCAAAAAGCTTATCCATTACAATCAAGGAGGCTTCATTCCAGGGATGCAACACTGGTTCAACATACTCAAGTCTATAAACGTAATCCATCACATAAACAGAACCAAAGACAAAAACCACATGATTATCTCAATAGGTGCAGAGAAGGCCTTTGGCAAAATTCAGCAGCCTTGCAGCCTTTTATGCTAAAAACTCTCAATAAACTAGGTATCGATGAAATGTATCTCAAAGTAATAAAAGCTATTTATGACAAACACACAGCCAATATCATACTGAACGGGCAAACAATGGAAGCATTCCCTTTGAAAACCAGCACTAGACAGGGGTCTATCTATCACCATTCCTATTCAGCATGGTATTGGAAGTTCTAGCCAAAGAAATCAGGCAAGAAAAAGAAATAAAGGTATTCAAATAGGAAAAGAGGAAGTCAAATTGTCTCTATTTGCAGATGACATGATTGTATATTTAGAAGACCCCATCATCTCAGCCCAAAATCTCCTTACGATGATAAGCAATTTCAGCAAAGTCTCAGGATACAAAATCAATGTGCAGAAATCACAAGCATTCCTATACACCAATAATAGACAGAGAGCCAAATCATGAGTGAAATCCCATTCACAATTGCTACAAAAAGAATAAAACACCTAGGAATAAAACTAACAAAGGACATGAAGGATCTCTTCAAGGAGAACTACAAACCACTGCTCAAAGAAATGAGAGAACAAAAGAAGATGGAAAAACATTCCATGCTCCTGGTTAGGAGGAATCAATATCATGAAAATGGCCATACTGCCCAAAGTCGTTTATAAATTCAATGCTATCCCCATCAAGCTACCATTGACCTTCTTCACAGAACAGGAAAAAAACACCTTAAACTTCATATGGAGCCAAAAAAACAGCCTGAAAAGCCAGACAGTCCTAAGCAAAAAGAACAAAGCTGGAAGCATCATGCTACCTGACATCAAACTACACTACAAGGCTACAGTAATCAAAACAGTATGGTACTGGTAACAAAACAGAGATATAGACCAATGGAACAGAACAGAAGCCTCAGAAGTAATGCCACACACCTACAACCATCTCATCTTTGACAAACCAGACAAAAACAAGCAATGGGGAAAGGATTCCCTGTTTAATAAATGGTGTTGGGAAAACTGGCAACCCATGTGTAGAAAGCTGAAACTGGACCCCTTCCTTACACCTTATACAAAAATTAACTCCAGATGGATTAAAGATTTAAACATAAGACCTAACACCATAAATACCCTAGAAGAAAACCTAGGCAAAACCATTCAGGACATAGGCATAAGCAAGGACTTCATGAATAAAACACCAAAAGCAATGGCAACAAAAGCCAAAATAGACAAATGTGATCTAATTAAACTTAACAGCTTCTGCACAGCAAAAGAAACTATCATTAGAATGAACAGGCAACCAACAGAATGGGAAAAATTTTTGCAATCTACCCATCCAACAAAGGGCTAATATCCAGAATCTACAAAGAACTTCAACAGATTCATGTGAAAAAAACAAACAACCCCATCAAAAAGTGGGTGAAGGGCATGAACACACACTTTTCAAAATAAGACATTTACGCAGCTAACAAACATGAAAAAAAGCTCATCATCACTGTTCATTAGAGAAATGCAAATCAAAACCACATTGATATATGATCTCATGCCAGTTAGAATGGCAATCATTAAAAAATCAGGAGACAACAGATGCTGGAGAGGATGTGGAGAAAAGAATGCTTTTACACTGTTGGTGGGAGTGTAAATTAGTTCGACCATTGTGGAAGACAGTGTGGCGATTCCTCAAGGATCTAGAGATAGTAATATCATTTGACCCAGAAATCCCACTACTGGGTATCTACCCAAAGGAGTATAAATCATTCTATTATAAAGACACATGCACACATATGTTCACTGCAGCACTGTTTACAATAGCAAAGACTTGGAACCAACCTAAATACCCATCAACTATAGACTCAATAAAGAAAATGTGGCATGTATACACCATGGAATACTATGCAGCCATAAAAAAGGATGAGCTCATGTCCTTTTCAGGGACATGGATGAATCTGGAAACCATCATTCTCAGCAAACTGACACAAGAACAGAAAACCAAACACCACATGTTCTCACTCATAAGTGGGGGTTGAACAATGAGAACACATGGACACAGGAAGGGGAACATCACACACTGGGATCTGTTGGGGGGTGGGGACTAGGGGAGGGATAGCAGGGGAGATTAGGGAGAAATAACATTAACAGAAATGCCTAATGTAGGTGACGGGGGGATGGAGACAGCAAAGCACCATGGTGTGTGTATACCTATGTAGCAATCCTGCAAAATCTGTGCATGTACTCCAGAACTTAAAAAGTAAAAAAGACTGACATGAGGTGGTGGTGGCCCTCCTCTGTCTTGTGGTATGCCGTCTGGAACGTTTGGCTGCTGGGGTCACAGCAGCAAAGAAAGAAGAGATATGGGAAAGGACTCCAGGCTCTTAACTACCTTTGCCTGAAATTGACTCCTATCAGTTCCTCTCACAGCCCATCAGCCAGAATTAATCACGTGAACCTGACCTAACTGCAAAGAAGGCCAACATATGTAAGGAGGCAAGTGGGCATTTGGTAAACACCAACTATCTCTGCAACATGCTGAGGGAGGTCATCAAATTAGGTGGGGTCTATGCCATGGCAGACAACTACTGCCCTCTCACCCGGCACCATTCCCAATTCCTCTCCTACAGCATCCCTCTCCTATGCAGAACTGTTCCTCCCCATACAATTCAGCTCCAGTCTCAAAGTTGGCAGCATTACCCTGTGTGTTCAAAGTCTTAGCACGGAGCTTTCCATTTGGATGTTAAGAGGAAAAGATATCTCTTCGTTTGCCAAGCTGGTGCAATGCAGTTCTGACACTCACCACCCTGTGCCCTGTGTTAAAGACACAGTCCCTCACAGACTGCCCTCACTTCAGACACCAGCTTCAAGTTCAGGAGTCCCAGGGCTACCCACACTCCTGAGCAACTGCTACAAATTTAAAGTTTCCCACAAATTATCAAGAACAATCGTTAGAGAATTCACTGTAATAACTCACAGAACTTAAGAAAACACTATACTCAGGATTCCAGATAGCAAAAAGATGCAAATCAGGACCACACAAACGAAGAGACACATGTGCTGACGTCAGGGAGGGCTCCAAACTTGAAGCTCCCGTGTCCTCAGGAGGTATCACCCTCCAGCACACGGATGTATGATCACCAAAGTTTTTATTGGGGTTTCCTTCTGTAGGTCTGATGGCCTGAGTCATCAGCTGTGTGATTGAACTCAGCCTCCACTACCCTACCCTCTCAGGAGGTTGGCTGACATCTCTGGCTCACAGCCCCAGCTCTCTAAAGGTTGGCTTTTCTGGCTGAGCAGCCCCCATCCTGAAACTATCTAAGGGCTGACCACGAGTCACCTCTTTGGTATAAATCAGGTGTGGTCTAAGCTGCCCACAATGAATAACAAACGCACACATATGACTCGTTAAATTCCAACAGTTTAGAGGCTTCTTCCCAGGACCCAGGGACAAAGGCCAGCCAGATTCCTTAAACAATAGCTGGGTAATAAAAGCCTGTAGCCATGTGCAACTGGGTCTACTCACTCCTCTGCCCACCCCACCACCTACCATGTAGAAACCACCTATAATAAGAGAAAAGAAAACCAACACAGAAGGAAAAGCGGAGATGAGAGATGCAGAATGAGAACAAGCCCCGGCAAACAAAACCAGATTCCTCTGGGGCATCCCTGCCTTTCCCGCTTACAGCCAGTGAAGCCCATCTCTTGCTTAAGGCATACACATTGAATTCCTGTCACTTGAAACCAAAAGAAATGAATATCCCAGTCCTTCAGGAGCCAACTCTCTCACTGAGGGCTAAGACATGCAAATGGAAGTTAATTAACAATTGGTAGGTAAACGTTTAAGGATAAATGCACAGCCATTTATGAGTGAGCACCAAAACAGGAAGACAAAACTTTTCTTTCCTGGGAAGGCTTGAGGTGCCCTGGGAAGGTGAAATTCACCTTTGTTCCAGTCCTCCCTTTATTCCGCAAAAGGCCAGTGTGTGAAATGACAGGACAAACTCTCTATGAAACCAACCTAACACCCAGCAGAAACAGAACACAGGAAGCGATGAATTCTCACAATAATCCAGCTTATCTTTACTGCAAGGCGTTTTCCCTTTTCTTCAAGGGAGTGGAATAACTTAGAAATAGAAGCAGAGTCACAAAATTCTAAAAATATATACTAATGTTAAAATGGAAATGTCCATTAAGTTTTGTTTGCTTTTAAAAAATATCAATTTATATCTACCAAAATAAAGCGAAAGGTGCATTTCAGCAAATCAAAGGTGGGGAGTGGTGACGATAAACCACACAAGTGACAGACGTTTTCCTCCTTACAAAGTATTGGAAATCACTGCTTTATACAATAGCTGCGTTTTTGAGAATCTCTGAGACACTGGATGACTCAAAACCTAGTTTACCACTGATGACCACAATGATTTCAGCACTGCAGTCTGCTACGTTCAATCTGGCAATCAGCTCTGTGCAAGTGATGACCCTACCTGCCCCTGCTGGACCCATAGGTGAAGCAAAAACAAGTACTGGGCAGGCATCACTTCTCTGAGAAGCATGTTTCATGGCACCAGCAGAACCTTAGATCTGCTGTAGGTGTGCTGGGTGGAGATAAGTGGGCAGAGTTTCAGTCTGGGTGTGTCTCACTAATGTCTACAGAAAGCTCCCTTCCTCAGAGGTGAAGTTGTCAGCTTCAGAGTGAGCTGGTGGGTCCCCAAGGGCAGGTTCCACCTCCAGCATCAGTTCGTAGACCTTTATCCAGGAGCTTCAGTGTCAGTAAACCTGAAAATGCTGGGCAGGGCTGGTAAGAGTGTGATTATTGACAATCCACAAGCTCAGAAACTGGTAGATGGTTTCTGGCAAAATGGTCTTCTGAATGAGCACCTCCAACTACACACTGAGATGTCCTTTGTAGTGCAAAGCACGTCTCTACTAACATGACATCGCACTCACAAGCCTGTAATTTTGGTAAATTCTGAACCCTAAGATAATGGATAATATACCTCACATCTACCCCAACTGATATATCAATAAGCCAGAAATGAGTTTCCATGATATTCAAGGGCTTCCAAGACTGTGGTTTAGAAAATGGGAGCTTCAGAATATAACAACAGCACCTAGGAAACCAGTATGAACCGCCTGCCCAGCAGCAGGGCCAGCTGAGACTTGAGATTGATTTGAGGAAAATAATGACCATTTATTTGTGCTCCCTATGTGCCAGGCACAGTATTAAGAACTGTATACATATTTTCACTAATTCTTGCAGTAATCCAACATGGTAGATATATTAATCCCCATTTTCTAGATAAGGAAACTGAGGCTGAGAGATGTCCACCAATGGGTGGTGGAACCAGGATGCAAATGCCTGTCCAGCTCCAAAATTCACATTGCAAACTCCTGCTCCTGTGCAGCCAATGCTGCTGACTGCCTTCCACCTTCCATCACCTGCCTCTTCAACACTTGCAGAACCCTAGTTTTATATTAGCAAGTACACTTTCCCCAATTATCCAAGTAGAGTATTAGTACTCTAAGCCAGCACTGTCTAAGGGAACCTGAATGTGAGCCACAAATGTGAGCTACATGTGCAATTTCAAATTCTGCAGTGGGCAAAATAAAATTTTGTGGTGGGTAAAACTGAAAAATAAACATAAAAGAAAAAAATTATTTGTATAATCTATTTATGTTTCATTAAGCCCAACGTATCCAAAATATTATATTTCAACATGTAACCAATCTTTATATCACAAATGAAATATGATTAGATTATGACTAGGTAAGTACAATAAAGAGGAGAAAGTAAAGCAAGTGGACAGAGGGTGATGGGTGAGGAGGGTGCTATTTTCGCTGGACTGGTTTGCACCGACTTTGAGCAGACACAAGAAGGAAGCGAGGGCGGAGCCACGAGAACCAAGAGTGCCTGGGAGGCAGCCTCAGCTGAGGGAAGGCAGTGCAAAGGCCTGAGCGGGGTCTCCCAGGCAGGCATGGGGGTCTAAGGAACGCCAAGGAGGGTCATGCTGCTTGAGAGAGGTGAAGGGAAGAAGGAGGGCTGATGTCAGAGAAGCAGGATCTAAGGTCGACCGGAAGGGACTCCCAGGCTACTGCAAGGACTCTGGCTTTTAACCTGAGCAAGGTGAGCAGCATGGAGGGTTTTGAGGAGGTGAGTGACGTGATCTGTTCCACACTTTACCACGCTCCCTCCTGAAGTGGGCAAGACTGGAAGAGAAGTGGGATCCTGGAGGTGAGTCCGGAGGCTGCAGCAAGGCTCCAGGTGAGACGTGGTGGCGCTTTGAACTAGAGTGGCAAGGAGCTGTCAGAATCTGGACATAATTGGAAGATTTTCTGGTGCTTGGAAAATGTCAGGGAAAGAGAAGAGTCGAGGATCCCTCCAAGATTTGGGGGTGGAGAAAACAAAAGAATGGGGGTTGCCATTTACTGTGTTGGGGACATCTGGAGGAAGAGCAAGTTTGGAACAGAGAAGAAATCAAGAGCTTCATTCTGGAGCGTTAAGTTAAAGATGCCAATTAGAAATTTCATAGGCAAGCTGGATTTGTGGATTTGTAAGTTGGATTTATGAGTCTAGAGTTTGGCAGCAAGGTCCAAGCGGAAGGTCTAGATTTGGGATACATTAGCATATAAATGGCATTTAAATCCAAGACATAGGATGAAATCCCCAAGAGAGAGAACGTGAATGGAAAAGAGAGGTCTGAGGACTGACCCACCAGTATTTCCATGCTTGAAGTCCAGAAAATCAGAAGGACCCCACAAAGAGACAGAAAATGAATGTGTGTGTGGTAAGAGGGGAACAGGAAAGGCCACAGAGGGAGTGAGCAACTATGTCAACAAGTCAAGCAAGGAGAATTAGCCACTGGGCTTGTCAACACATCTGGGACCTTGACAAGTGTAGTTTCAGCACAGTACGAGGCTTGAAAGCCTGACTGGAGATGATTAGAAAGGAGCTGGAAGGAACAGAGGTAGAGTCAGCAAGAGAGGACAACTGCTTGGAAGAGTTTTGCTATAAAGGAAAGAAAATAAGCTGTGCTTTCACCTGTATGTTCATGGCAGCACTATTCACAATAACAAAGACATGGAATCAACCTAAATGCCCATCAGTGGCAGATTGGATAAAGAAAACATGGTACATATACACCATAGAATACTATGCAGCCATAAAAAGGAATGAGATCATGTCCTTTGCAAGAACATGCATGTAGCTAGAGGCCATTATCCTAAGCAGACTAATGCAGGAGCAGAAAACCAAACACTGCATGTTCTTACTTGTAAGTGGGAGCTAAATGATGAGGATAGTGGACACACAGAGGGAACAACAGACACTGGGGTCTACCTGAGAGTGGGAGTGTTGTACTGGACACAGCATAGAAAATTAACACCAAGACAAAAGTATGCCAGATTGCAGGGTCATTTATTATGACGACGACCACAGAGGACTCACGTCTCTCCAACCTGTGGCGTCGAAAGGAGGGTGCCAAGACTTTTTATACCCGAAAAACCGCCTTGGGAGTGGGGGTGAGGAGCGGGGATGGGGAGGAAAAGGCTCCAGACATTCCAAGGGCTAGTGGATTCTATAAATTACCTCCTGGGCAGAGATGAGGGTGGGGGTCTCCGGACATTCCAAGGGCCAGGGGACTTTTGTCATTCCACTTGTTACTTAAGTGGTTTACAGAAGTCAAGATAAACATTTGTTTACACATTGTCTGGGTAGTGATAGAAGTCACAGATCTTAGTTACTTATTACAAGTCACAGGAGCCAGGATGGAATTAGCTTGGGCTGCTTATTTTGGTTATTACCGGTAAGCAAAGGCTAGCAATTCTGGCAGTTACTGATAAGAAAAGGTAAGCAGTTTTACATAGTTTGTAGAATAAACTAGCAGTTCTATTTACAGAAGCCAAGGCCAGCAGTTATTGTGAGGAGAATGGGGCAGCCGTTGCAACTTATTTTAAAAACAGTTTTGTATTTTATAAAATGTCATTGCGCAGGTTCTGGCTCTAGGCTAGCACAGGAGGAGGGAGAGGATCAGAAAAAATGGCTATTGGGACTACACTGAGAACCTGAGTGATGAAATAGTTTGTACAGCAAACCTCCCTGACACGAATTTACCTATATAAGAAACCTGTACATGTACCCCTGAACCTAAAAGTTAAAAAAATAAAAAAGTAAATAAGCTGTTGGAAGATGTTTCAGGATTTTTGTGTGTGCCGCCTTGCTTATGTATAACACTATTCAGCAGAATGGAAACTGGATTTTGAAGAAGGGAAGGGTGATAACGGAACAAACGAAATCCTTAGGTAGGCAAGGTGGGAGCATGGAGGCGCACAGTTTGGAGGAGTGAGAGTTAGGAACACAAACAGCTCACCCAACGTAACCTCTTGTCTTGCGAGGTGATCGGTCTTACCGCATAAGCCACTTCATTTGGGTTTTCTGCTGTCTACAGCCAAAACAACAGCCTAAGAGAAACCCGTCACTAAACCTTACAAAAGTTTAACAAGTGATTTGCATGATCAGTCAAGGTGTGGGATTTGAAAACAAAAAGACCAACAGGCAAACCAGAGATTCGGGAGCTTCAGAAAAAAAGAGAATCGGCCGCCTTACGACGGCACCGGATAGAAGTTTGCACCAAGAGAATTCCAAATGCTCCGTCTTTCTGATTTCACTCTCTTACCCCTTTATTCTGGCCCAATGATTCTCTCGAAAACAAACGCCGACCCTCGCCCGACACACTCGTCCTGTTCTGAGGTAATTTCTCTGGAGCGAGCCACCGCCCTGCCGGAAGTGGAAGTGTTGCCCTGCCGGAAGTGGAGGCGTTGCCCTGCCGGAAGTGGAGGTGTTGCCCTGCCGGAAGTGGAGGTGTTGTCTGGCAGGTGATGGCAAGAGTCAGCTGAAGGCCCTGGACGCCTCCTAGGCCTGAGGGATTTCTAGCATCCATAGAAGTATGTCATTCTTAGTCACACCTTCATTTTAAAGATGTTGAAATGGGTGGCAGGAGGGAAATGGAACTCTGTTACATATTAGTTTCCAGCTGCTTATTCCTGTGGAGTCATCCTAAGCATCAAGGGTAGAAAGAACACCTGTGAAAAACTTTGGTCTTGAGAACAAAAGGGTAGTGGAAGAGGCACTCATTAAAGGACCAGCTTTGGCATCTGCAGTCTTTCCACAGAATTTAGTCCTGAACTTATCAGCTAATGACAATAATTAGATTCATCTCCTTGGCCACAGTGCAAGTTCTTGTTAGAGAACCTGTCTCCTGCTTCTCTGTTCCTCATAATGCCACTAATTGATTGACTGATTGATTGATTGCTTTATTGGCTGCCTTTGTTGGGTGATTGGTTGGTTACTAGAAGGAGGACCTTTTTTTGTCAAATAACACAAAAGAACCGTTTAAATATGTCTGTATTTTAAGAAATTTGTACAGAAGCCGGGCGCGGTGGCTCAAGCCTGTAATCCCAGCACTTTGGGAGGCCGAGGCGGGTGGATCACGAGGTCAAGAGATCGAGACCATCCTGGTCAACATGGTGAAACCCCGTCTCTGCTAAAACTACAAAAAATTAGCTGGGCATGGTGGCACATGCCTGTAATCCCAGCTACTCAGGAGGCTGAGGCAGGAGAATTGCCTGAACCCAGGAGGCGGAGGTTGCGGTGAGCCGAGATCATGCCATTGCACTCCAGCCTGGGTAACAAGAGCGAAACTCCGTCTCAAAAAAAAAAGAAATTTGTACAGAAAACAAAAAGTGATTTTGATACTACACTGACGGAAGGTGGAGCCAGGAATAGTGGGGATCAAAACTTTCCCATGTAGGGTGGAACTGTTACACCTTTTTCAAGTGAAAAAGAGAAAATCATCTGACAAAAGGTGAAATTAGGCCATGCGCGTGTAATCCCAGCACTTTAGGAGGCCAAGTCAGCTGGATCACCTGAAGTCAGCAGTTCAAGACCAGCCTGGTCAGCATGGTGAAACCACATCTCTACTAAAACTATAAAAAATTAGTCAGGTGTGGTGGTGCACGCCTATAATTCCAGCTACTAGGGAGGCTAAAGCAGGAGAATCACTTGAATTTGGGAGGCAGAGGCTGCAGTGAGCTGAGATTGTGCCAATGCACCCTAGCCTGGGCAGCAAATTCAAACTCCGTCTCAAAAAAAAGAAAAAGAAAGAAAGAAAAGAAAAAAAGTGAAATTAGGTAAATTGATCTATGCTTTTGCCTTAATAATAAAGAATGACTCTCAAAGTTGATTCATTGAACAGATATTATTCTGAAATAATAGTACTCCAAATAATAATCTGAATTAACAAGTACAAAGCTAACAGTTAAGATTTGAGGTACTTTCCAAAATAGATTATTGCTGTAAAATATAAGTTTGAAAGCTAGATAAAGAGAGTTGATCATGGAAATTGTAAGGTTTTAGTTTTAAACATTTTATATGGAGAATTTCAATAGCATAATAATATATAATTTCAATATCAAAAGACCCTATATCATTCAAATAGTGTAATAGTATATCATTTCAATGGTATAATAGTATATAATTTCAATCATATAATTTCAATAATATAATGAACCCATCCTCAAGCGTGAACAATTGTCAACACAGGACAATCTTCTTCCATGTGCCATTACCCCATTCCGGCCACACTAAAGCAAACCTCGCATACCCTGTCATTTCATCCAAATACCTCAGTATGTGTTTCAAAAAGATCAGGAGTTTCCTGAGGGTTTGTGGTTTGGCATACCACAATACTGCTCCCACATCTAAATATTAATCATTCTTTAATATCACAGTCACTGTTTGACTTGAGAAGGAATCTTTTGAGAGGGTTCCCCGTAAGTAATTGCATATGTTTTACTTTAACATATTTTTAAGTTAAAATGAAGACAAACATTTTGTACAAGCAAAATATATAATAAAGTAAAATGTAAACTTTGTATGAACTTTTTTGGTTTGTTTTGCTTTCTAAAAATTTCTTCAAACATACATACATAGAATTTAACATAAACATATAAGTGTGGTAATACATATGCTATTTGGTTTGAGAGGGGAAATTTTGTTTTCTTGGACTGTTTTTACCCATTTGTTCATATACTGGTAATACCTCATTTTAGAATCTGCCTTTCTGATTTTTTTCTCCAACTTTACACTTCTCACTTCTCTTCTAGACATTGAGGATACTGTGGTGAACAATAAGCCAAGTCTCTTGTTGCTTGAGCTTACTTTCTAGTGTTACAGGTATTTATGCATGTAAACATAGACTACACATAGAAAGACTGATATTTAACTCTAAACGTATTAAACATCATTTTCTGAATCTTGCTTTTCTTACTCAACATCATCAAATCAACTGGTTTAGCTCTATTTATCCTTTGTGATGCTTGCATAATACTTTCATATATCCCATCAATTGTTTGACCATTTTACTAATAATAAATTTGCCCTTTGTCTACAGGTTTTTTGCAGGTGGGCCACTGGAGACATCCTGTCCTGACTCATGTGTCATTGCCGCTGGTGTCACCCCCTGCCATGGATTAGATTCCAAGAAGTACAATTTCCAGGTCAATAGATATTCATATTTTTAATATATAAATATCTGGGTTTTTTTTTTAAAAAAAGAACATGTTGAAGGAGAGATACTAAGAGATTGGCAGGCAGGAACAAAAGGAAAGAATTTTCCAGCAGGATGATGATCACCTGTGTCAAACATGAAGTCCAGGGCCAGGCAGTCTCTTCTCATTCTTTCTGCCCAGAAACATTTAAGATTTTTCTCTTTCTACCACACACAAAAAATGATAAGTATGTGAAGAAATTCATATGTTAATAAGCTCCATTTACAATGTATACATATTTCAAAACATGTTATACAAAATATATACAATTTTGTCAATTTAAAAAATGAATAAATAAGTAAGATTTTCCCCTTAACCTAGTTAATTCTTTTCTAAAAGGAATGCTCTCAAGAGAATGAGAAGACAAGCCACAAACTGGGAAAAAATATTTGCAAATGACACATCTGAGAAAGGACTGTAATACAATATATTCTAAGAACTCTTAAAACTCAGCAATGAGAAAATGAATAACCCAATTCAAAAATGGGCCAAAGATCTAAACAGATACCTTAGCAAATAAGATATACAAATGATAAAACGAGTATATGAAAAGATGGGTCCACATCATACATCAGTAGAGAACTGCAAATCAAAACCATGCGATACCACTGCCCATCTGTGAGAATCATGAAAATTCACAATACTGATGACGCCAAATGCTGAGGGGATGTGGAGCAACAGGAGCTCTCGTTCAGTGCTGGTGGGAATATGCAAAATGGCACAGCTACTTCAGAAGACAGTTTGGCAGTTTCTTACAAAACTGAACATACTCTTAAAATATAATCCAGCAGTTACAGTCCTTGATATTTTCACAAATGAATTGAAAAACTATCTCTACACAAAAACCTGCACATGGATGCTTATAGCAGCTTTATTCATAATAACCAAAACCTGGATGCAACCAAGATGTCCTTCAGTGGGTGGAAGGATGAACTGTGGAACATCCAGAGTTTGTGGTACAGAATAGTATTCAGTGCTAAAAAGGAAATGAGCCATAAAGCCACCAAAAAGACGTGGAGGAACCATAAATGCATATTGCTAAATGAAAGAAGCCAATCTGAAAAGGTTACATGCTGAATGATTCCACCTTTATGACACTCTGGAAAAGGCAAAACTATACAGACAGTGAAAAGATCGGTTATTTCCAGGGACCTGAGGAGGAAGGGCTGAGTAGGTAGAGCACAGGGAATTTTTAGGGCAGTGAAACTACTCTGTATGATGCTGTAATGGTGGATACATTCCTTAAAACCCATATAGAATGTACAACTCCAAGAGGGAACCCTGGGTAAAGAAGCTTTGATAATGATGTGTTAATGTAGGTTCATCGATTATAACAAATGAATTGTGCTGGTAAGAACTGCTGATAGTTCGGGAAGCTATGGGGAGTGGGAAGGAGAATGGGTACATGGGAACTCTTTAATTTCTGCTTGAGTTTGCTGTGAATCTAAAACTTCTCTAAAAAAAAGTGTCTTAAATTTGAAAAAAACAAAAAAACAAAAAAAACAGAGGTTCAGGTTTGCTTCCGTTCGGGGAAGTTTTCTTTTGTTGTTAGAATAATGGTTGCCTCTCCTCCGTTGGTTCTATTTTTCCCTCTTTCTGCGAGTCAGGGTTCCTCTATTCACAAGTCAAGGTTTTAGGATCTACCCCACATTCCTTATCCATTTCTATTTGCTTCTCATCTCTCTCTACCTTTGCTGTATACAAAGCTTTTCATCAAGGGGTATGTCTCCCCTTTGGTTCTCCAGGAGGGCCGTCCAGATCTCCATGGCGATCTTCCTATCCTTCACTGAATAGTATTTAGTTAGGAAATTATGACTTTTAGCTCCAGAAAGTCTGTTTGTGCCATGTTTGAATCTCCTTCAATGCTCTGATTTTGAAATTCACACTGTCTTGTGTCTCCTACACCTGCCCTGCTTGTGCTGCAACACTGTTCTCTCCCTGGAGCAAGGCCCCTCTGAGAGGCTGTTGGTTTTCTTTGTTGGCTCCTGGTAGATGTGCTTCTGAAGGCAACTGTCTCAAAGGTGGGAGGAGGCAGCACACTCTTACCAGTGTGGCTCAGGTTACAAAGGCACAGGCTTTCAGTCCTCTCCTGAGGATCCTGGACAAAGCTTCCACTTCCAGCTTCAGAGCCAGGAAAGACTCAGCACCCCCATCCAGTTGCCTCTTGACCTCTTCAGGGCCAGAGAGAGCAGGTCCACTTGCTCAGGACTCATGTCAGCCTTCTCCCCAAGACTCCATCAGAGCCCAAGCTCTCCTTGAACCCAGCTCCCCACTAAGCCCAGCAGTAGCCTCCCTTAGAAGAGGGGAAAGAAGACTACAGCCAGAACAGAGGGTAGGTGAGCTAGGTTCACTGGTGGAGCACCAGCATGAATCCTCAATCATGACTTCCAACCAAAGTCCAAGCAGGGGCAGCTTCAGGAAACACCCAAGCCTTCTGGTGGTCCACATTGTTCTTCCTTACTGTTGATGGTATTTTGGTGGAAGCCATTGAGAGAAATTGAACAACTAAAACCTGAAAGAACAGGGAAGTGAGAATGACCGGGTACACTGAAAACAGATGCTTAGAATCATGATGGTCTTTAAAAGGAGTTCTCGGAGCAGAACTACCTCGTTCAATTGTACTTAGTTAGTCATACAGATTAATATGTGTTGCAGCTAAATGCCTGTAGCAGGCAAATCCCCAAATCTCATGGCTTAACCTTGCAGAAGGTTATTTCCCACTTATATAAAATCCAGCTGGAGAGATGGTATGCTTCACGAAGTCACTCAGGCATCCAGGCTGACAGAGCCTCTACCTCCTTCAACAGCTGATACTCAAGTCTATTCAAGAGTTGATATTTAGTCAGCAGACGTGAAGAAAAATCAAGACTTTTTTTCTGGGAGCTTTTTCTGTGCCCTTCATGGAGATTATCCATATTAATTCCATTCATATTCTATTGGCCAGAATTCCATTACATGAGCTTACTTAGCTGCAGTGGAGGCCAGGAAATGCGGTCGGAGGAAGAAAAGCAATCAGGTCTGTTGGGTATGTGGCACATCTTTCCAGAAAGCCCGATTCATGAAGATATACTGTGCTTATAACCCATTAAGATCCTCTATTTCCAAACCATATTAATTATGTAGACCTCAAAAACTAACATAATTATTCAGATTTGAGCTTTTGACAAACACATGTTTTGCAAATTTCCTTTTTGTTGTAAACTTCAAGGGAAATCTGCATTTATCCACGTGATCTAAGAAAATCCTAAACAGTAAATGTTTTCAATCAGTAGGATATTACTTATGGAATGTATTAAAAGCTTAATAATGTAAATGGACCTCCAGGTATATTGCATTACTATTTTAGAAAGAAAAAGAAAATTTCAGCCAAATGTAGCAGGAGTCAGAGTGGCCAGCTTTCTCAGTCAAGTGCAGCAGGACCTACCTAGCAAGATGATGCCAGACCAGAAGCCACCGATTAGCAACCTTGTTGTCTTTTACTAAAGATGCAAAAAGATAGCATAGAAGCACTATGTTCTGGTAAATAAACCAGTGGGTCTACACACAAGAACCACACCCCCAGGAAGGTATCCCTTGAATCACCCTTCTCCACGGAAGGCAGTAGGGTGTCCTAACTCACATCCCTGAACTCTAGGGCATGCGTTTAGTTTTTATCTTTGAAATAGCTCTCAAATTAATCCAACTCTCCCCAGCTCTATTTCTGTCATCTTAATTCAAGCCACCATCATCTCATCTCTCATCTAGACCAGGCATGACCTTCTAAATAATCCCCTGCATTCATTCTGTCTCCTTCCAATTCATTCTGTCTCCTGGTTAAAACAACAGAACAGTTTCTCATTGTTCTTCAAAAGCAAGAATCCAAGCATAGCCTATGAGATCCTGCATGGCTCCTTCCAGCACCTGCAGCTCCATCTCTCTCCAGACCACACACTTTGGGCTCAGCCTCCTATTCCTTATATATCTGTTCATATTCCATTGGCCAGAACACCTGGTCTTCCCTTTGCTCACAATACTTCTCCCTCCACCCCACCTCCTGATCTCTGCTTGAATTTCATTTTCCAGCCAAACTTTCCTAACATCCTTGAGTAGGCTCTATCTCCACCATGCGTTTTCCTTAACACAGTGCACGCCTCCTGCACAGCATACAGTGACCCGCTTAAGATCCACAACCCACCGGGCGCGGTGGCTCATGCCTGTAATCCCAGCACTTTGGGAGGCTGAGGTGGGCGGATCACCTGAGGTCAGGAGTTCGAGACCAGCCTAACCAATATAGTGAAACCCCATCTTTAAAAAAAAAAAAAAGATCCACAACCCCTATAGAGAGTAAGGTCCAAGGAGACATTGTACCCGTACAGCCAGACAAGTCACCTGGCACAGAATAGGTAATTAGTAAGCAAGGTTGAATAAACAAAATAAAAATGGAAATGCATGCAAATAGTCCTCGGCAGTTCACAGAGTTCTTTTGCACATATTATGGCATGTGTCCCCACACCTTTCTTTGAGGTCAATACTATCCCCTCCTCTCTATAGATGAGAAAATTTGGAATACTCAGATTTAGTTTAGTTTTAGTCTCCTGTGGCTTTTTAAAATTCTGTTTTATTATTCCTGCTCTTATCATTATTACTTCTGTCCTTATATTTTTTGGGTTTGCACTGTTGCTTTTTTCTTTTTTAAATTGAAATTCAGCTCACTGTTTTATTAAACATTTTTAGATGCACATTTAAAGTCAAAAAAACTCCCTCTCTATATTGCTTTAAGTATATCCCACAATTTTTATAGTGTTTTTACAGTTATTTAGTTCCAAATATTTAAATTCTCTATTATGATAGTTTATTTGATTTATGAATTATTTAGAATTATTTATTTAATTTTTGAAACACTAATAAAACACATCATCTTTTTTGGTAATCTTTTTAGTTGTTGCTCTTAAATTCTGTGCTATTTTGGTCAGACTTGTGTTATTAACATTATTAAATTCTTTGATTTTGTTGAGATTTTCTTTATGGCCAAGTACATGATCAAGTATTTTTAAATGTCCCATGAGTGCTTGAAAGACTGAAAGTTACATTTGGTGGCCCATCTTGGGTCAGGGGCTGCTGGACTTAAAGCTATCTACTTCTGCTAAGAAACATAGGTTTTTAAAGTCTTTGCTTCCATTTTAATAACGCTATAATAAAATGGTAATATTTCGGCTGACATACATTTTGGGGCCATTTTTGTCATTTGCTGTGTTAATTAATTGCTTTACAAACATAACCTTAGTTAATTTTTACATTACCTTTAGAGAGTAGTATTCCCAGTTTACAGACGAGCATATGTTCCTTACAAAGGTGAATTGACTTTCCCAAGGCAGTTGTGTGGTACAGCTGGTTTTAATCTGGATTTGTGTGACTCCAAGGTCCATACCTGTGAGCAGAACATGCTGGACTGCCCACGGCAGTGAGCTGCCAGGTGTGAGTAGAGCTGAAGCCATGGGAAGTAGATAATCCGTCTTCCCTCCAACTCAAGCAATGAGGGCTCTGTAGGTTATGGGCATCCCAGATAATAAAAGAAACACATGGTTCCAGCAGGGACTTTTTCCCCTGCTTGATCTTACAACAGCAAATTATTTTCTCCTAATTATTTCCATTAGGGATTGAATCAAGTCTCGGCTGCTTATCAAAACCAGAAGCATCGTGTGTTTTGGAGTGAGAAAGACTGGGCAAGAGGGCCTTGGAGCACCAGGCCAGGAACTGCCCAGCACCGTCAGGGCAACTCATTTCCCCTTTACATGCAAGAAGGATTCTTCCTCACTTGGACTATCAAGGCAGAAAAGTGGAATTTCTCTGTTTTGAAATGTATCCAACTTAAAGCTGGGCAGCGTGGCTCACACCTGTAATCCTAGCACTTTGGGAGGCCAAGGCGGGTGGATCACTTGAGCTCAGGAGTTTGAGACCAGCCTGGGTAACATAGAGCAACTCTGTCTCTCTAAAAACAAACAAAAATTAGCTGGTTGTGGTGGTGTACTGCTGTAGTCCCAGCTACTTAGGAGGCTGAGGCGGGAAGATCACCTGAGCCCAGGAGGAGGTTGCAGTGAGCCGGGATTATGCCACTGCACTCCAATCTGGGTGACAGAGCCAGACCCTGTCTAAAATAAATAAACATATAAACAAATAAACATATTTTTAAAAAATAATAAAATAAAATGTATTCGGCCCAGGGTTGCATGTAACGAGATGTAGATTTAATAATACCATTAAGACTGACTCAGGGTTGAGCCCAGTAGTTCACGCCTAGAATCCTGGCACTGTGGGAGGTAGAAACCAGCAGATCACTTGAGCCCAGAAGTTCAAAACCAGCCTGAGCAGCATGGTGACACCCTGTTTCTACAAAAGCTACCAAAATTAGCCAGGCGTGGTGGCACACACCTGTAATCCTAGCTACTCAGGAAACTGAGGTGGGAGGATTGTTTGAGCCTGGGAGACGGAGGTTGCAGTGAGCTGTGATCACGCCGCTGCACTGCAGCCTGGGTGACACAGCAAGACCCTGTCGAAAACAAAATAAAGACTGAAGCAGAATATATGTGAAAAGATAAATATACCAAAAAAAAACTGTTAATACAGTTACTTTAAGTGAGCATTCAAATATACTATGAGCTTTCTGGTCACTTTGGCAAAAAAGGAAATATGCTGGGTTCTGTAATTTGAAATACTTGAGGAAAGAATGCAAACTCATTCAACAATGAGACTTTTTTTTTTTATAGAAAAGCTCTAAAATCCCTCTGCCTATAGTTTTTATAGCTCAACGCACACGAAAATAATTCATCTCACTTGTTTAAACTTCTTCATATTGCTCACTGTTATTGACTACAAACTTCACCCAACATGAATATTAAACCAGCCCATGTGGAAATAATAATTAGCTTTAGAAATAACTAAGAAACGCCGGGCAAGGTGACTCAAGCCTGTAATCCCAGCTACTGAGGAGGTTGAGGCAGGAGAATTGCCTGAACCCAGGAGGCGGAGGTTGCGGTGAGCCGAGGTCGCGCCATTGCACTCCAGCCTGGGCAACAAGAGGGAAACTCCATCTCAAAAAAAAAAAAAAAAAGAGAGAGAAATAACTAAGAAACCAGTGAGGCAATTCTGAGCCACCACTGCATAATCTAGGGTACTGGTGAAAATTATGGGCTTTGTAGTGAGAAAGATTGGAATTGCTGTGAATATTAAATGCATCTATAAAGGTTACCACAGAGCCTGGCAAACAGTCAGTTCTCAATAAACTATGACTTCTACATAATGGGGGACTTGCATTTGACTTTGGCATGCCATAACACTCAACCATCCCACCATCTGCCTGTGTAAATGTCACCAGTTACAACCTAACCATCCCACCACCTGTCTAAGCCAGGGCTGAGCATACTCTAGATCTCGACTGCCTGGGAAGTCTTGGCTCTGGCTCTTACCAGCCATGTGTCCTTGGGCAAGTCTCTTAACCTCTCTGGGCTTCAATTTCCTTGCATATAAAATAAGAATGATGATGGTACCCACCCAATAGAATTGCTGTGATTAAATAAATGGATATATGTAAAGTGCTTAGAGCAGTGTCTGGTGCTTCATAAGGGCTGTATAAATACTAGCTACTGGCCGGACACAGTGGTTCACACCTGTAATCCCAGCACTTTGGGAGGCCAAGGCAGATGAATCACTTGGAGTTCAAGACCAGCCTGGCCAACATAGCAAAACCCCATCTCTACTAAAAATACAAAAGTTAGCCAGACATGGTGGTACACATCTGTAATCCCAGCTACTTGGGAGGGTAAGACAGGAAAACTGTTCAAACCCAGATGTGGAGGCTGCAGTGAGCCAAGATTGCACCACTGCACTCTAGCCTGGGAGACGGAACAAGACTCTGTCTCAAAAAGTAATAAAGAAATAAATATTAGCTACTGTTACAGTTATTTCCCAACAGAAGAGGAACTAGGCTAACAAATAAAATATATGTCCAATATACACATTTTGCCACCAGAAAACACGCCAGGAACTGAGGTGGAAACTTGAGTTTTGTGTTACTTTTTGAGATAGGGTTTCGCTATGGGTCTGCTCTGTCACGCAGGCTGAAGTGCAGTGGCACAATCATAGCTCTCTGCAGCCTTTAACTCCCAGGCTCAAGCATTCCTCCCACCTCAGCCTCCTGAACAGCTGGGACTGCAGGTGTGGAAACTTGAATAATTTTTGTGTTTGTGCTTTCACTGGAGTTTTACGGTAGGCTGGATAAGATGCCTATATTCCAAATGCTGAGAGGTTGTATTCTGTAGCTGAAACTCCTAGTTCCGTATTCGAATAATTCTTGAAGCAAATTTGGATCCTATGTGAACATACAGAGTTATTTTCAGTCATTAACTAACAGAGACTTACTGTGGTCATGTGGAAATGGACTCTATTTTCTTTTCCAAAGAATTTACCTACCACAGTTTCATCTAGAAACCGGCCAGCTGGATAGTCTCATGTGGTTAGTGCTTAATCAGCAGGAATTAACCAGGGACCTTTGCTAGAGTGGACCTACCCCGGTTTGGAGACCACTGGAACACAATACAATCTTCAGCAAGTTTCTTAATCTTTCTGACTCTATGCTTCTCCTGTATAATTAAAACAACCATCTTTGCCTCACAGCGTCATTTACATAATGAAATAAGAAGACACATGAATAAGATGCCTCCTAGCTCAGTGCCTGGCCCAGAGCAGACACTTGCTCACTACGCTTTTCATCGCTTTTCTTTCCTAACAGATGTGGCCTCTTCTGCCCAGAAGTGAAGCTTGAGGTGGCCCACCCTTCTTAACAAAGCAGGGAACTATGGTTCCAGGCAGGAGCCCGGGGAGCGGAGGTGATGCAGAGTGTGACTGAGCTCAGACCTTCTGAGTTTGTGGAGTCCAGGAAGCCCCACAGGTTGACAATGGCCACAGGGGCAATTGTCTGAGCAAGGGGAAGAAGCTTCTGGGCCCAGGGGCTTCCTCAAGGGTGTCAGCCACTGGGTAAGGAACAGGAGAGTGGTAAGAGGCAGCGGGGGTCTTTGGAGGCATTCTGAAAGCTTGTCTAGGGATGAACGTGACGCCCCCGCTTTGTCTTTATTATTGTTACAAATTAGTTCCATGAATCAGTCGGGTCATTGAGGTTACTCTAAAAGGAAGCAGTTGAGAAGTGGGAGGATTTCTTCTTTCATTTTTGGGTGACTAATAAAACAATCTTTATTTATTTATTAGTCATAGGATTCTGTGAGTATTTTAGGAAAGAATAGGGACCTTTCATACAACACCGAAAGTGTCTGTTTTTAAACTCCTCAGAAGGCCCCGGGAGGAAAGCACCTGCCCAGCTATCTTTTCCACCCAAGTAAGAAAACAAACGATGCTGAGAACAACTTCCACATAAAATAGAGACACTGAATTCATCC
Organism: Sapajus apella; assembly: GCF_009761245.1. Lineage (NCBI taxonomy): Eukaryota > Metazoa > Chordata > Mammalia > Primates > Cebidae > Sapajus > Sapajus apella. The sequence continues at coordinate 7,239,898 of NW_022437022.1, read as the reverse complement.
TTGGTTTTTAAAGCACCCGCTGAGAAATTCTCAGAAAACAGAGCAAATGCTGTTATGTTCATCCACAGACACTGGAAGGAACAGAAAAGAAACATTCTTTACTGAAATGAAACCCTTTGAGTTCTGGGTGCTTCACAGTATTTGGAGATGCCCCTGTGGTGGGAACTGCAGTAGGAGCTACAGGAATTCAAGAGGCAGCAGGAAATCACCAGTCAGGGGAAAACTGGCCAGAAAGGAGGGCAAAGTACCAAATACATCCTCACCAGGCTGGGCAGACTTTCAGAAGCTGAGCAATGACTGTGGCATTGTTGCCTGAGTGCCCAGATTTTACTCACCCTCGGGTTTGTGGGTACAAAACATTACTTATGGATATGGAAGGAGAGATACGCTCATATCATGGTGAGAGCTAAGTTTAATCCTTCAGAGATACAATAACCCAGTGATTGTTAAAAACAGCATTCATATCAAATGAGCCCCCTGCTGAAGAACTCACTATCTTCTGGCTAAAAGACTTAGTTTTGTAAATATGCAGTCTGTCTCTGTCACCCAGGCTGGAGTGCAGTGGCGTGATCTTGGCTTGCTGCAACCTCCGCCTCCCAGGTTCAAGCAATTCTCCTGCCTCAGCCTCTCAAGTAGCTGAGACTACAGGTGTGTGCCACCACACCCAGCTAATTTTTATATTTTTAATAGAAACGGGGTTTCTCCATGTTGGCCAGGCTGGTCTTGAACTCCTGACCTCAGGTGACCCACCCACTTCAGCCTTCCAAGTTCTGGGATTACAAGCATGAGCCACCATGCCCCACTTAAGATTTCTTTTTTTTTTAATTGTAAGTTTCTAATGTATCATTACTTCTTCCCCAAATCGCTTAGACACTTGATTTCAACCAATCAGTAACTTCTACAAGATGTATGGCCTTAATCCTTTGCTTATTTTCCAAAATGTGCCCAAGACACACCCACTGTGTAATCAATACATATTTTTGCCTGTGTCTACCATACCCAGAAAACTGAGCCAAGAATAGAGTAATATAAACAAAACGTAAACACCCAACAAGTTAAATAACAATGCCAAACAATGAGCACTGGAAGTACAATAGAAAATCTATGTTTCATTTGCAAATAATACTGGAGAAGATGAAGCACCAAATTCCATGCAGAGAACCAGCTCTGTGGTCCATAGTGGGCCTGAAGTCTTGGGGGAGAGATAGATAAGTCTTGACATAAGCCTTAAAATATAAGTAGAAGCTGAAAAACATGAGAGGCCAGGGGAAGACATTTCAGGGCAGAAAAAACAAAATGTGAATAAAGGCAAGAAATCTGAACAGCACTGGTAAAGTTTCTTAAACGGAAGCTTTATCACCTGAGACCAGGACCAACCAGCAGAGAAAGTAATAAGAAGAAGAGCTGATCTGATGCCTACCTCTTTAATGAAAATTCAGAGCCCCATTTAGGGACACAAAGGGAGTCTCTGCTTCCCAAGGGCCCAGAGCCCCAACCCCTGGGGAGAGGATGGCCCCAAGGAATTGCAACCTCAGCTCTTGGAAGTGCCCAGCACCTAGACTAGGAGCAGGCTGGAGGTCCCCAAAGTCGCTCACCATCCCAGGGCAGCTGAGGCACTTAGGGCCCATGCTGCACTGGACTCCTCTACCACGATCTACAGGGGAGTGACAGGGGACCATGGACGTCCCCACCAATATCCCTAGGCAGAGGGTAACAGGGCTCTGGAGCAGAGTGCAAAGGAAAGCTGGGCAGGGCCAGGTACCCCAGGAGGCTGGGTGCTTGCGACTGAGAGCAAGTCCCAGAGAGGCAGTGGGAGTACCTGGTGCACCCCTCCCATCGGACTTAGAATATCATGAGGTCAGAATATGTTTTAAGGTGAGTAGCTTCCTGGTTTATGTTGTGTATTTGAGAAGCTGATTGAACCCTGTGTTGCTGGCTTTGTTACTTAAGAACTTCTGAACTCCTGGATTTGGTTACTAGTCAAGGATAGGTGTATCTTGTCTGGCACCATTTTGTTCATATTTTGAACAAATATTTCTAAATCTAAAATAAGCCTGTAATAAAAAGTCTGGCTCCATGTATTGGTGGGGCTTTTAAGCTTCACCCACCCTCTCCCACTCCACACCTGAGTAGGCTGATAAGAAGCCTGGGTGTTCCCTCTTGGCAGCAGCGGGACACACAAGCCATGCAAGACCCTTTCCATGCACTGGAACCCTCACCCCAGCCTCATCCATAGTGATACAGAAACCTCAAGCCAATCTCCTTTCCCTGATCTCACAGGACGTTTTCCAACCAACCTGGGATGGTTGCTTTGCTATCCCCAAAAGCCTGATCGTGTGTGTAATAAAGCTTTTTACAGGATCTTGGTATGTGTATGGCATCATCAGTCTCAACATACAAATTCTGGGTGGGAGTCCATCCTGCTTCTTCAAAGCTAACCTTCCAGAAATCAGTGATGAAGGATTATGTGGGAAAGAAAAGACATGCTTAACATTACAATAGAAAAGACAGAAAGCAGCTTGGGGGAACTGATGAAACAGCTGGATCCGCGGGACAGGAACCTCACGAGCCTGGGGTCACTCAGTAAGACTCCCACCCCCAGCCTGGCTCTTCCATCAGGCAGGAAGGCCCTCCCAACTAGCCACGACTACAAAAGCCATCGGACGGAGCGATTCTCCACAAAGCAGCAAAAAGGATGGATGAAAAGAGGAATGGGGGCTGGCAGGCCTTCCCTGGGGAATTCTTTTCCAATACAAATCGAAATCTAATTTGCAAGCCAAGTGTTTGTAAATTGTAGAAAGTCACCTCATGGTATGGGGGCCAGTGACGAGGCCGCTGGGAAATAACTCAACCCCTTGAGCTCCTGGAGATAACTTATACAGGGTTTCTCCACGGGAACTGCCAAAAACATCTAAGCTCCTTCCCGCAGTGGAGAATCGCTGCCCTGCAGATGAGAAAGGAGACTAAACACGAGCAGGAAGGCCGCGCGGGCCCCGACAGCGCAGAAGCCACTGGGCCTGCAGCCGACTGAAGCCCACAAAACGCGGAGCAGGAAAACGCTGGTTTCCGCTCCGTTTTCAAAGCTTGAGAGACGCTACTGAGAACTGAACGGTAAAGTAAGAATGCTTTGAAGGATATATATGTTACTGTTTTTACATTATGCTTTTGGCCAGGATACTGCTTTTGGCCACCAGAACGTCTGTTTCTAGCCAGGAAACTGCTCTCGGGAAACACTCCGGCGAATGTTCCACCCCACCCTTAGGCCGATCCCTCCTCACCTCCAGCTCCACGTGCAAACCCAGAACAAGGGGCGCCAAGTCCAGGAGGCCTGTGGTCCCGGCTGCTGGGGCCCGCGCCTGGCTCTCGGTGCCCAGCACTGACTTTCCATGAGGCTTCCCAGGTGAGGACCAGCCAGCGCGCAGCAGGGCCGCATGGGCAGGCACCTCCAGGCCGGGAGGCAGCGCACTGGGAGTGGCTCCCCGGTCCCTCTGCAGCAGAAAGAGGATAACAACAGGCTTCCTCTCTGAGGCCTCACCCCGTCTCCAGCTGCGCTTCCTGCTGCCTCCATGTCCAGGGGCTGTGTGACTCCCGGAGCCCCTGTCCTTCACTTCCGGTCCTGGAAACTTCTCAGCGAAAGATACAAGAAACAGGGAGAGGTGGCTGTCTTAGTCCGATTTGTGCGGCTCCAACAGAATACCTGAGACTGGGTAATTTGAAAAGAACAGAGATTTATTTCTTACAGTTCCGGAGACTGGGAAGTCCAAGACCAAGGGCCTTCTTGTGGTGTTATCCCATGGTGGAAGGCCTACCAAGGGCAAGACAGAAAGAGAGGAAGGAGGCCGAATTTATCCCATGTCAGGAACCCATCCTCCATCATGAACCCACCCCTCGGCAACAGCATTCATCCACTCACTAGAGCAGAGCCCCATGACCTCATCCCCTCTCTTAAAAAGTCCCGCCTCTCAACACAATTGCCTTGAGGATTGAGTTTCCAACAGTGGTTGAACTTTGGGGACACGTTCAAACCATGGCAATGGCTGTCCTCATGTCGAATATTGACTGAGATAAATTCTGTCCACTAGACTTGAGTTACTGCTAATTACCACTAGTTCATATGTCTAAACTGCAGTGATTATACCAGGAAATAAAATGCAGTTCCCAGAAGCTACATGAGAAGATCTTATGAACACAAAGAAAACAACAGAAACTGGAGTCTACTTACATGGGGAGGGTGAGGGAGGGAGAGGAGAAGAAAAGATCACTATTGGGTACTAGGCTTAATACCTGGGTGGTGACCTAATGTGTACAACAAACCCCTGGGACACGTGTTCACCTATGGAACAAACCTTCACATGTACCCTCAAACCTAAAATAAATGTTAAACAAACAAAAATAGAAGTAGATTGGAGTTGTGCATTGCGTTTTTAACATTATGAGTTTTTTCATAATCTTTTATTTTGTGTGTATGATACTTAGATCTATGAAATGTGTGACCATTTCAAACACTAGCTCTATCTTCTCCCTCATGATGGGTGTAATGCTACGGAATTTGCTTCTCCCTTGTTCTCTACACACTTAAAAATCTTTACAGAAATGTTTAAATCTTTTTACCCCCTCTTGTCTGTAAGTCCCTTCAACCCACAGAAGGGATGACAGGCTAGGAGGCTGAAGGACAACATGCATTCTGAGAGAGAAATAACACTTTCACTACAAACTGAAAACTGCGCCCTGTGGGTCAGTACTTCCCTAGTGCTATTTACACAGTCCTGTGAAATAATGAGACAAGGCAAGAGCACTCCACTTGGAGAGCCCAGAAGAGTGAGTGATGGCCCTCTGGCTTCCCGGGAGCCCATGGTTAGCAGGCCACTTCGGAGAAATCTTTCCTGGTTTAAAACTTAATCTGTTTCACGTTATCCTCATTTCTTTCCAGATCCTTCTTCACCCTCCTTGCCTTCTCCCTAATAGCATCTCAGGCTTGACGGTCATGGCTGTGTGTGGGGTGTGTGGGGTGTAAATGTGTGTAGTGTGTCTGTGTGTGTGATGTGAAGGTATATGTAGTGTATGTGTTGTGTGTGGTGTGAACCGTATGTATGTGTATATGTTGTGTGTTGTGAATGTGTGCGTGGTATGTGTGTGGTGTGAATGTGATGTGTGTGTGGTGTGTGTTTGTGATATGAATGTATGTGTGGTATGTATAGTATGTATGTGATGTGTGTGGTGTGAATGTGTAAGTGTGTGAGTGAATGATGGGTGTGGGGTGTGTGATATATTGTCTGTGTGTAGTATGTGATTCATACGTGGCTGTGGTGTGTGTGGTGTGAGTGTGGGTGGTGTGTGTGGTATATGTTGTGAATGGATAGTGAATGTGGTTTGTGGTATGAGTGTTAGTGGATGGTGGGTGTGGTGTGTGAGGTGTAGATGTGTGTGCGGTGTGTTGTATGTGTATGAGTGGATAGTGTGTGTGGTGTGAATGTGTTTGTGGTGTGTGAGTGGACGGTGT
>NW_022437022.1:7226410-7234298 GCF_009761245.1 Sapajus apella | reverse complement strand
GGGTGGGTGTGAATGTGTGTGTGTGGTGTGTGAGTGGATGGTAGGTGTGTTGTGTACATGGTGTGGTGTGTGTGTGTTTGTGGGTGGGTGTGAATGTGTGTGTGTGGTGTGTGAGTGGATGGTAGGTGTGTTGTGTACATGGTGTGGTGTGTGTGTGTGTTTGTGGGTGGGTGTGTATGTGTGTAGGTCTGTGGAGTTATTCCTCTGGTTCTCATACCCACCATGCGATGTCTTGTTGACACAGAGCTCTGTTTAAAAAGTCAGCCTCTGCCTCCACTGCCAAGTTTCTCCGAGTTTTTAATGTTGCCGTGTGCATCCTGGAATGCAGTACTTGACACTGGTGCTTATTAGCGGGTGGGGACCCTGCTGGTCCTGGTCATCAAGTGATCTCTTCTTCTTTATCATGATAATACACCTCTTTTGGAAGCCCTACATTGCCGTCAGAATCACCAAGGAGCATGCAGTTAGTGAGCAAAAATTCAATACCAGCCTCTGGCAACACTAACTCCAAATGTGTCCCTATTACTAATTACAGTATAATGGCCCTATAGGCAAGGGATGGACTGACTGTGTAACTGTGACTTTGTGCAGCTCAGCCCTGAAGTATAAAAAGTTCCTTCTTTTTTTTTTTTTTTTTGAGATGTAGTCTCACTCTGTCACCCAGGCTGGAGTGACAGCAATGGCATGATCTCAGCTCACTGCAACCTTTGCCTCCTGGGTTCAAGCGATTCTCCTGTCTCAGCCTCCCGAGTAGCTGGGATTACAGGCATGCACCACCACACTCGGCTGTTTCTGTATTTTTAGTAGAGACAGGGTTTCACCATGTTGGTCAGGCTGGTCTCAAACTCCCGACCTCAGGTGATCCACCCACCTTGGCCTCCGAAAGTGCTTTCTATCAAAGCACTTTGGAACTTAAAAAAGGTGTCCTCACCATTGAGTTGTAAAGACACTTGTCTCAGTGGATTAGCATCCTGCGTGTTCTGCCCTGAAATGTTACCTTAGCTAGAAATCTAAGCGTGAACACCCATTGCCCTGCAAGACCAGGACACGAGTCTGTTGCCAAAACCCTAGCTGAATTTTCCAGGAAGAGCCCATTTGAAGACTAGGGATGTCTTATCTTCCTCTAATTGCCTCTTAGCCTCTTCTCCATTCCACTCCATCAGATCATTCCAAAATGGAGGAAATGAATGCTTATATAATCTGTTAGAGGAAGCCCGCCGAGGCCTAACTCATAGAAGATCTGCAGTGAACATTTGCGGCTCATAAAGATGCTGAAAACTGCCAATTTCACCCTCATCAGAACCAGGCGAACAAAAAAAGGAGAAGTGTACTTACTTTAATGTGTGTAAGGAGTGCTAAGCAGTGACATAAGGTAATTTGTTTGTACCACAAACAGTTTCAAAACATAGGCTTTATTATCGGTTTTACAAATAAGAAAACTCAAGCTCAGAAAGGCAATTTTTTACTTTTTATTTTTATTTTATTTTTTATTTTTTGGAGATGGGATCTTGCTATATTGCCCAGGCTGGTCCTAAACTCCTAGACTCAAGTGATCCTCCTTCCTTGGCCTCACAAAGTGCTGGGATTATAGGCATGAGCCACTGTGTCCAGCCAAAAAGGCTATGTAATTTATGATCACAGCAGTAGAAAAGCCATAATTTGAACTCAAGCATTTCTGACCTAGAATCTTAAACTAATTCCACTATATCTGCTGCTTCTGTGTGGTACTTGTTTACAAGGCAAACAAGAATAGAAAAGGATTTTTGTATAGACACCTTTAACCAAGTTGGAGTTTCCTTCTATTTCTAGTTAACTGAGAGATCTTATCATGAATAGATACTGAATCTCACAATGCTTTCTCTTGGTGTTTTGCAATGAAAATATGATTTGACTTTGGGTTTGGTTTTTTGGTTTTTGCTATTGTATTTTGTTGTTTTAGTTTGTTAATGTGGTGAATTATACAGTTTGATTTTCACATTTTAAACCAATTTTGCATTCCTGGGATAAACTCCAGTTGGCTATAATATGTCATTCTTGTTATATATTGTTGGATACAATTTGCTAAAAATCTGTTAAGAATTTCTGCAACTATGCTCATGATGATATTAGTCTGTAGTTTTTTTATAATGTCTTTGCTGGTTTTATTATCCTTTATCATTTATTATAAGGTAATGTTAGCCTCCTAGTGTGACACGTGAAGTACTCTCTTCTTTGTCTGGAAGACTTCGGGTAGAACTGAATTTTTTTTTTAATGATTGGTATGACTCACCAGTGAAGCCATCCATGCTTGAAATTTTCTGTGTGGGAAAGTTTGTAACAACAAATTCAATGTTTTTAGTACATACAGGACTATTTAAGTCATCTATCTCTTTTTGAGTGAGCTTTGGTAATTTATGTCTCTCAAGAAATGGTCCATTTCATCTAAGTTGTCAAATTTATTGACATAAAATTGTTCACAATAGTCCTTTATTATCTTTTAATATCTGTAGAATCTGTAATGATATCACATCTCTAATTTTTTATATTAGCAATTTGTGTCTTCTTTTTTTCCTGATCAGCATGGCTAAGATTTATCAATTTTATTGATTTTTCTTAAAGATAAATATTCTCTATTGTTTTTCAAGTATATATATTAACTTCTTTTTTTCTTCTCTTCTACTTACTTTGAAATTACTTTGCTTTTTAAAAAACTGTTTGTTTCCCAAGTTGGAAGGTGAAGTCACTGATTTAAGACTTTCCTTCTTTTCTGATATAATTCAGTGCCCTAACTTTCCCAAGTACTACTTTAGTGGCATGTCATAAATTGTTATATGCTGCATTTGCATTTTAATTCCATTGAAAACACTTTTTAATTTCTCCTTTGAATTCTTCTTTGATCTATGAGGTTTTTTTAGAAGTGCGTGTTTCATTTTCAAAGATCTGGATTTTCTAGAAATTTTTTTATTGATATCTAATTTAATTTCATTGACTCGGAGAACATTTACTGTATCCTTATTTGCAATTATTGAGACTTCTTTTATGGCTAATTATATTATCTAAGTAAATGCTCTGTGTGGATTTACTTAGATAAAGTACATATACACTTGAAAAGAATGTGGTTACTGCTATTGTTAAGTGGAGTATTCCATAAATGTTAACTAGGTCAGGCTCATTAACAGTGTTGTTCAGGTCCTCTTCTATATCTTTGACAATTTTTCTATCAACTTGTTCTTTTCATTATTAATAAAGAGGTATTAAAATCTCTAACATGCTTGTGGTCTGGCTGTTTCTCCTTGCAGTTCTATCAGTTTTTGCATTACGTATTTTGAAGCTCTGTTATTTGGCATATAAGTGTTTATAATTGTTATAACCTCTGGAATTGACCCCTTTATCATTATGAAACGATCTTCTTTATTTCTGTTAATTCCTTTGTTCTGAAATCTACCTTGTCAGTTATCATTATAGCCATCCCAGTTTTCTTTTGAGTAATGGCCCCATTAGCATAGTGTTAGCATCCTTTTTTTCAATAGTTTTACTCCAGTTTGTCAAGAATTAGAAGTCTTCTGGACTTTTTTATTTTTTCTTTTTTAGACTCTGATTCTAAAAGACAATTGACATTGCCTTTCCTTGATCTCAGCTACATGGATACAGTGGAGGCAGGAGGACTTTTCAGGTTCTTCCCAGCCTGTGACACTTCATGTCACCAGTGGGACTGGTGGGGCTAGGATAGCTCCATAAGTTCCCAACAGTTAGTTCTCTACTGGAGTTAGAACATTTGACCTATGAACCCCATCCCACCTTTCATTCTATTCGCTTCTGAATCTTCATATTCAGCCCAAGAAACGCCTCTCACTTTCCTGATTGGTCTCACTCTTCTAAGTGTAATAGTGGTGTACCTAATTAGACAGTACCCAAAGGTAGTGTAGGGAACAGGGTGGGGGTCCCCTTATTTGAAGTGGGCTTACAATCATGGGAGAGATTCAGCTGTTAGTGCAGTCAACTCTAAATGATCAACTGGTTGAGATACAACATAAAAAAGAAAGTAGAGTTGAACGAGGCAGTGAGCCTGGTGAGGAGGAGAAAGGTAACAAGGTACCCTGAAGACAATTAGTTAATGACTACAGACATTTATCTTTCTGTGTTCAGAGGGCTAAAAGCACTATGCAGGAGTAGATGCTTGTCAGATGTTGGCATTAGCCAACCCTTCTTCTAAGCTCCTCCCCAGCCATTCATCGATGTCATGCAAGCTCTCTGGTGGCCACGGCTCCAGACCTTCTTCTCTCATTCGAGCTCACCTACTTCTACCCTTAGGTGCACTGCTGCATTCTCTGACTTCATCTTAAAGTTGTCTCTCATTCTTCCCACTAAAACTGCTGGAAGCAGAGATAGTACGAGCCTTACTCCCCACCCCCAAAATCCCAACACATTTTGATGAGTATTTGTCCCATCTTTTGCAAGACCCATGGGTCTCTGCTGCCACCTAACTTTTTAGACCAACAGCACACCCTGCAGACCAGAGACTGCAAACTCACAGCCCCAGGCCAAGTCTGTTCTTCAGGGGTATTTATGGAAACATACATTGTACTTCTATCTTTCATTTCCAAAATTTTAAAAGTAAGGAGATTTTACATTAAAATGTTCATTTCCAGCATATCTTGAAAAATCAGAATCTCTGGCAACACAGGATTGGTCTTTCTAAATGGCAACTCTCTTTAAATGGGCACTTGCTGTCTTGGTGGCCATAGTCACCACCATCTGGCTTCCCTCACATTCTTTATCTGCTTGGTCCCCATGAACATTTGGCACTGTTACTCCTGCTGCAGATGGAAACTTGTGTAGGATAATTATGGAGAGATGCTTTTTTTCCCTCTTTGTTGGATGTCACAAACATAATGTCCAGATGGAAGAATTATTCTTAAGGGAGCAGGGGTATAAGACATTTGGACTAAGTTATAAACTGTAATTACAAAACTCATCATTTTGTTTTGAGAAGTATTGCTTTAAGCCATTTCTTTTAGACTGCTCACCTGCCTCAATTCTCGGAACTATGATTCAGTCCTGTGTTCATCCTTCAGAATTTTTACGTTTAAAAGGTTGTTTTAAAAACACTTAAATACTGACATACAAACTTTTTCTGGCCACAGCATTTTAAACTAAAATAATATGGAAAGTACATCCCAAGGAAATTTTGAACATTAAGAAAATGCATATTTTACCACATGTTTTCAATTATTTTGGAATGAAGTTGAAGCTGTGGAGACCAAGCTTGGCACTGGGAACCACTGGCCTGGTCACCATCCCCACGGCTTTCATCATATGACACACACGAGCCTTCCAAACAGAGCCTTCCGAGGTCAGCTTCCAAGTGTCATTTGGCCCAGTTCAGGCCTTTTACAAAAAGAGGAAAATATGTATTATCTACCCTCAAGCTCATGCCCCAGTGAATAAACCAGGATGTGAGATTCAGATGCTTCATTTGTCCTGCATATTGGCTCTCAGAGGTGCCAGCTGCCTTCCCACCATCTTACTAGTTTCGTTCTCCATTGGAAACAGAAAAGCCTATTAGGGTAAGACTTTATTTTTCTACACGTGTTGGCTTTGAGAGATGGTTTACTTTGAACACCCACCTAAGCTGAATGAGAGTCTTTCCTGACTCAAAAATGGCACAATATTATTTATGGCCGAGTACAAAGTTTCTTTGGATAAACTATAGTGGAGAGATTCCAGGAAGGAATACTACACTCAAGGGACCCTCGAATGGTCTAGCAGCAGTCGATTTAGTGTGTTCCAGAAGATCCCAAAGAGTCACTCCTTTAGATGTGTAGGAGAAGAATATTTTTTCTTCAACCCCCCATAGGTTTTTAGTTGGAATGCACTACTTAGAACAAAAGACAGATTAACAAGAGAAAAACAAACAGAAGCTTATTAAGATGTATGTCTTATACATACATGACATATAAGACACCCAGAGAATGAGTAATTCTCAAGAGGTAGCCTTGAATTCAGCTTAAAGTCTGCAACAAAGAACAGTTAATTTTTAGAGGAGTGACAAAACAAAACAAAAAAAGGACAAAACAAAGGAAAAGTTCCTGGGGCAGCAACTAGCGAAAGGCAAATAACTGGCAGGTGAAGGCTGTTAGCAAAGCTTGCTCCTGTAGGTGCTTCTGGTACCATGTCCAGACAACAAAGGTCTAAAGTTGTGTTCAGTGCTTAACCTTCATTCTCTCTGGTAGAAGCGTGGCAGGACAACTTTTGTCTTTGCAAATCTATGTCCCACTTTAGGCAAATAGAGAGAGCTCTCCTACATCTGCTTTCTCTTGTCTTCAGCTCAACAAACCTTCATGTTCTGGGCTGCATGTTCTGGTCTCCCACAAACGAACTGTATTCCAGCCACTCCTCAAGAGGCGTAGCAGTTCCGCAGAAGTGTTCGTGGACTGCCTCAAGGAGGAAAAGCCAAGAATGAGGACTCAGCCTCCAACCCAGGCCTCAACTAAAGCAGCTTTGTCTTCATCTGATTTAATACAAGCCTTTAGAGTAATGTTTCATTTAAAGGAAAAAGTCAATGAATGAAACATTTGAAAACCACTGCTTAGGTATAGATAACATCTGGGCACCTAAATACAACCCCACAAAAAGTGTTGCTATTGCTGTTGTTTTTAAACAGCACGCATGACCCAATGTCACCATCCCTCACTCTTAGGGCTCTTTCTTCCCTGAATTTAGTCATGGAAGTCCAAATTGACATGTCAGCCTGCTTCTATTGAGCAATTGCTACCAGATTTACATTGTCAAGTTTCCACTAAAGCTTCAATTAATTATGTATTTTGAACTTTTCATGTTTAACACCAAGCTACAAACGTGAAATTTAAGAAGGATTACTGACATGCAAATAATATGAACAAAGATTCTACATATCTGACTCATGTTTAAGTCACCTCTAATACTCAAAGTCCATCAATTCATCATTCTAACAAAGGAAATGTCAACAAAGTGCAAACATATTTGGATTTCTGATCATGTGGCCCACCACTGAAAACATGAAAATCCTTGGTTACCTCTGAGTTAAGAACGTGACTAATCTGTTAAAAATCTGAATCATCCTGTAAGTTGCCCCAACAAGCCATTCTTCAGCTCTAGCTCCTTAATAAGATGAAGCAGAAAGCTGAGCTCAGAATCCCAAGGGAATGTGTCATTTCACAACAATGGGATGCCACTATGTGCTCTATAACTGTTTCTTAAGTCCAAAACTAGAAACCTTGGTCTAACCCATTTTTCTGTGCTTTGAATAATATATATGCTGAATATTTACAATCTGGACTGTTTGCAAAGTTCTGATTATACCCCATCAAAAGTCCAGTGTCCCAGTGGGTAATACAGAAAGCCAGAAGACAAAAAAAGATGGACCAGGCCAGGCCCAGTAGCTCACACTTGTAATACCAGCACTTTGGGAGACTGAGGTGGATGGATCAGGAGGTCAGGAGTTCAAGGCCAGCCTAGTCAATATGGTGAAACCCGTCTCTATTAAAAACACAAAAAATTAGCTGTGCGTGGTGGCGAGTACCTGTAATCCCAGCTACTCAGGAGGCTAAGGCAGGAGAATCACTTGAAACCAAGAGGCAGAGGTTGTAGTGAGCCAAGATCACGCCACTGCACTCCACCCCAAGCAGCAGTGTGAGACTCCATCTCAAAAAAAAAAAAAAAGATAGACCAGAGGGCCCCAGCAGCAGGGCAGACATATATATCGCATGCCTCACTACTCACTTGCCCTGACCCCTGAGTTTCACCCCTGATTCTTCCCACAGGTAGCAGAACTAAGAACATGTATCGGATAATGCATTAGTCCCTTCTCACATTGTTACAATGAACTACTTGAGACTGGGTAGTTTATAAAGAAAAGAAGTTTAATTGA
>NW_022437022.1:7225636-7226310 GCF_009761245.1 Sapajus apella | reverse complement strand
GGCCCAGTAGCTCACACTTGTAATACCAGCACTTTGGGAGACTGAGGCGGATGGATCAGGAGGTCAGGAGTTCAAGGCCAGCCTAGTCAATATGGTGAAACCCCGTCTCTATTAAAAACACAAAAAATTAGCCGTGCATGGTGGTGAGCACCTGTAATCCCAGCTACTCAGGAGGCTAAGGCAGGAGAATCACTTGAAACCAAGAGGCAGAGGTTGTAGTGAGCCAAGATCACGCCACTGCACTCCACCCCAAGCAGCAGTGTGAGACTCCATCTCAAAAAAAAAAAAAGATAGACCAGAGGGCCCCAGCAGCAGGGCAGACATATGTATCGCATGCCTCACTACTCACTTGCCCTGACCCCTGAGTTTCACCCCTGATTCTTCCCACAGGTAGCAGAACTAAGAACATGTATTGGATAATGCATTAGTCCCTTCTCACATTGTTACAAAGAACTACTTGAGACTGGGTAGTTTATAAAGAAAAGAAGTTTAATTGACTCACAGTTCCACAGGCTGTACAGGAGGCATGGATGGAGAGCCTTCAGAAAACTTACAATCATGACTGAAGGTGAAGAGAAAGCAGGGATGGCCTTCACATGGCCAGCAGATGGGGTCAGGGGAGTGCTATATACTTCTTTTTTTTTTTTTTTTTTTTTTGAGACGGAGTTTCGCTC
>NW_022437022.1:7210318-7225536 GCF_009761245.1 Sapajus apella | reverse complement strand
TCCTGAGTAGCTGGGATTACAGGCACGCACCACCATGCCCAGCTAATGTTTTGTATTTTTAGTAGAGATGGGGTTTCACCGTGTTGACCAGGATGGTCTCGATCTCTTGACCTCGTGATCCACCCGCCTCGGCCTCCCAAAGTGCTGGGATTACAGGCTTGAGCCACCCCGCCCGGCCCAGGAGTGCTATATACTTCTAAACAAGCGGGTCTAGGAGGATGGTGCTAAACCATTAGAAACTGCCTCCAGGATCTAATCACCTTGCACCAGGCCCCACCTCCAACACTGAGGGTCACAACTCAACATAAGATTTAGGTGAGGACACAGAGCAAAATCATATCCGCTAAGGTGGGAAAATGCCCTAAGCTGCTTGGAAACACCATTAGGACTGGGGCTTAGGAGCCAGTTTCCAAAACTATGCCACAATGCAGAAGATCCTGTATGATTTCTTTCAAACAGAATCAATATTTCTCACTTTATTTTCCTTTCTGCCAATGTATAGGTTTCTTTTCAATATTTTTTAATATATATATTTTATTGCACTTTAGGTTCTGGGAATATGTGAAGAACATGCAGGATTGTTGCATAGGTACATACATGGCAATGTGGTTTGCTGCCTCCATCCCCATCACCTATATCTGGCATTTCTCCCATGTTATCCCTCCCCAACTCCCTACCCCCCACTGTACCTCCCCTAGTCTTCCCCAACAGACCCCAATGTGTGATGCTTCCCTCTCTTTGTCCATGTGTTCTCATTGTTCAACACCCGCCTATGAGTGAGAACACACAGTGTTTGATTTTCTGTTCTTGTGTCAGTTTGCTGAGAATGATGGATTCCAGGTTCATCCATGTCCCTACAAAGGATACGAATTCATCATTTTTTATGGCTTCATAGTATTCCATGGTGTATATGTGCCACATTTTCCCTGTCCAGTCTCTCATCAATGGGCACTTGGGTTGGTCCCAGGTCTTTCCTATTGTAAGCAATGCCACAATGAACATACATGTGCATGTGTCTTTATAACAAACTACTTATAATCCTTTGGATATATACCCTGTAATGGGATTGCTGGGTCAAATGGAATTTCTATTTCTAGGTCCTTGAGGAATCACCACACTATCTTCCACAATGGTTGAACTAATTTACACTCCCACCAACAGTGTAAAAGTGATCCTATTTCTCCACATCCTCTCCAGCATCTCTTGTCTCCAGATTTTTAATGATCACCATTCTAACTGGTGTGAGATGGTATCTCAATGTGGTTTTGATTTGCATTTCTCTAATAACTAGTGATGATGAGAATTTTTTCATGTGTTTATTGACCTCATATATGTCTTCTTTTGAAAAGTGTCTGTTCATATCCTTTGCCCACTTTTGAATGGGTTTGTTTTTTTCTTGTAAATCTGTTGTTGTTCTTTGTGGATCCTGGATATTAGCTCTTTGTCAGATGGGTAGATTGTAAAAATTTTTTCCCATTCTGTTGGTTGCTGCTTCACTCTAATAATTGTTTCTTTTGCTGTGCAGAAGCTCTGGAATTTAATTAGATCCCATTTGTCTATTTTGCCTTTTGTTGCCAATGCTTTTGGTGTTTTAGTCATGAAGTCCTTGCCTATGCCTATGTCCTGAATGGTTTTGCCTAGGTTTTCTTCTAGGGTTTTTATGGTGTTAGGTCTTATGTTTAAGTCTTTAATCGATCTGGAGTTAATTTTAGTTTAAGATGTCAGGAAGGGGTCCAGTTTCTGCTTTCTGCACATGGCTAGCCAGTTTTCCCAACACCATTTATTAAACAGGGAATCCTTTCCCCATTGCTTGTTTTTGTCTGGTTTGTCAAAGATCAGATGGTTGTAGATGTGTGGCATTACTTCTGAGGCTTTTGTTCTGTTCTATTGGTCTATATATCTGTTTTGGTACCAGTACCATGCTGTTTTGATTACTGTGGCCTTGTAGTGTGGTTTGAAGTCAGGTAGCATGATGTCTCCAGCTTTATTCTTTTTGCTTAGAATTGACTTGCCTATGTGGGCTCCCTTTTGGTTCCATATGAAGTTTAAGGTGGTTTTTCCCGTTCTGTGAAGAGGGTCATAGGTAGCTTGATGGGGATAGCATTGAATCTATAAATCACTTTGGGCAGTATGGCCATTTTCACAATATTGATTCTTCCTAACCATGAGCATAGAATGTTTTTCCATCTGTTTGTGTCCTCTCTTATTTCATTGAGTAGTGGTTTGTAGTTCTCCTTGAATAGGTCCTTTATGTTCTTTGTTAGTTGTATTCCTAGGTATTTTATTCTCTTTGTAGCAATTGTGAATGGCAGTTCGTTCTTGATTTGGCTCTCTGTAAGTCTGTTATTGGTGTATAGGAAAGCTTGTGATTTTTGCACATTGATTTTTGTATCCTGAGACTTTGCTGAAGTTACTTATCAGTTTCAGGAGATTTTGGGCTGAGATGATAGGGTCTTATAAGTATACAATTACATAATCTGCAAATAGAGACAATTTGACTTCCTCCTTTCCTAATTGAAGACGCTTTACTTCTTTTTCTTGCCTGATTGCTCTGGCTAGAATTTCCAATACTATATTGAATAGGAGTGGTGAGAGAGGATATCCTTGTCTAATGCCAGATTTCAAAGGGAATGCTTCCAGTTTTTGCTCATTCAGTGTGATATTGGCTGTGGGTTTGTCATAAATAGCTTTTATTATTTTGAGATATGTTCTGTCAATACCTAGTTTATTGAGAGTTTTTAGCATAAAGCGCTGTTGAATTTTGTCAAAGGCCTTCTCTGCATCTATGGAGATAATCACGTGGTTTTTGTCTTTGGTTCTGTTTATGTAGTGAATTACATTTTTACACTTGCATATGTTGAACCAGCCTTGCATTCCCGGGTTGAAGCCTACTTGATTGTGATGGATAAGCTTTTTGATGTGCTGTTGCAATCGGTTTGCCAGTATTTTATTGAAGATTTTTGCATCTATGTTCATCATGGATATTGGCCTGAAGTTTTCTTTTCTTGTTGAGTCTCTGCCAAGTTTTGGTATTGGGATGATGTTGGCCTCATAAAATGATTTCGGAAGGATTCCCTGTTTTTGGATTGTTTGGAATAGTTTCAGAAGGAGTGGTACCAACTCCTCTTTGTATGTCTGGTAGAATTTGTCTGTGAACCCATCTGGTCCTGGGCTTTTTTGGTTGGTAGGCTATTAATTGCTGCCTCAACTTCAGACCTTGTTACTGGTCTATTCAGGGTTTCAACTTCTTCCTGGGTTAGGCTTCGAAGGGTGCAAATGTCCAGGAATTTATCCATTTCTTCCAGGTTTACTAGTTTATGTGCATAGAGTTGTTTGTAGTAATCTCTGATGGTAGTTTGTATTTCTGTGGAATCGGTGGTGGTATCCCCTTTATCACTTTTTACTGCATCTATTTGATTCTTCTCTGTTTTCTTTTTTATTAATCTGGCTAGTGGTCTGTCTATTTTGTTGATCTTGTCAAAGAACCAGCTCCTGGATTTATTAATTTTTGAAGGGTTTTTTGTGTCTCTATCTCCTTCAGTTCTGCTCTGATCTTAGTTATTTCTTGTCTTTGCTAGTTTTTGAGTGTTTTTGATCTTGCTCCTCTAGCTCTTTCAATTTTGATGATCAGGTGTCAATTTTAGATCTTTTCTAGGTTCTCATGTGGGCATTTATTGCTATAAATTTTCTTCTAGACACTGCTTTAAATGTGTCCCAAGATTCTGGTACATTGTGTCTTCATTCTCATTGGTTTCAAAGCACATCTTTATATCTCCCTTCATTTCATTGTTTATCCAGTCAACATTCAAGAGCAAGTTGTTCAGTTTCCATGAAGCTGTGCGGTTCTGGGTTAGTTTTTGAATTCTGAGTTCTAACTTGATTGCGCTGTGGTCTGAGAGACTGTTTGTTATGATTTCCATTCTTTTGCATTTGCTGAGGAGTGACTTACTTCCAATTATGTGGTCAATTTTAGAGTAGGTGTGATGTGGTGCTGAGAAGAATGTATATTCTGTGGATTTGGGGTGAAGAGTTCTGTAAATGTCTATTAGGTTTGCTTGGTCCAGATCTGAGTTCAAGTCCTGAATATCCTTGTTAATTTTCTGTCTTGTTGATCTGTCTAATATTGAGAGTGGAGTGTTAAAGTCACCCACTATCATTGTGTGGGAGTCTAGGTCTCTTTGTAGGTCGTTAAGAACTTGTTTTATGTATCTGGGTGCTCCTATATTGGGTGCATATATATTTAGGATCATTAGGTCTTCTTGTTGCATTGATCCTTTTATGATTATGTAAAGCCTTTCTTTGTCTCTCCTGATCTTTGTTGGTTTAAAGTCTGTTTTATCGGAGAGTAGGATTGCAACTCCTGCTTTTTTTTGCTCTCCATCTGCTTGGTAAATCTTCCTCCATCTCTTTATTTTGAGCCTTTGTGTATCTTTCCATATGAGATGGGTTTCCTGGATCCAGCACACTGATGGGTCTTGACTTTTTATCCAATTTGCCAGTCTGTGTCTTTTGATTGGGGCATTTAGCCCATTTACATTTAAGGTTAATATTGTTATGTGGGAATCTGATCCTGCCATTTTGATGCTAGCTGGTTGTTTTGCCCATTAGTAGACACAGTTTCTTCATTGTGTCAATGCGCTTTACCATTTGGCACATTTTTGGAGTGGCTGGTACTGGTTGTTCCTTTCTATGTTTAGTGCTTCTTTCAGGAGCTCTTGTAAGGCAGGCCTAGTGGCAATTGCTTGTCTGTAAAGGATTTTATTTCTCCTTCACTTATGAAGGCTAGCTTGGCTGGATATGAAATTCTAGGTTGAAAGTTCTTTTCTTTAAGGATGTTGAATATTGACCCCCACTTTCTTCTGGCTTATAGGGTTCCTGCTGAGAGATCCACTGTGAGGCCGATGGGCTTCCCTTTGTGGGTAACCCCACCTTTCTCTCTGGCTTCCTTTAGCATTTTTTCCTTCATTTCGGCCCTGGTGAATCTGACAATTATGTGCCTTGGGGTTGCTCTTCTTGAGGAATATCTTTGTGGTGTTCTCTGTATTTCTTGGACTTTAATATTGGCCTGCCTTGCTAGGTTGGGGAAGTTCTCCTGGATAATATCCTGAAGAATGTTTTCCAGCTTGGATTCATTCTCTCCATCTCATTCAGGTACACCTATCAAATGCAGATTAGGTCCTTTCACATAATCCCATATTTCTTGGCAGCTTTGTTCATTTCTTTTCATTCTTTTTTCTCTAATCTTGACTTCTCATTTTATTTCATTAATTTGATCTTCAATCTCTGATATCCTCTCTTCTGCTTGGTCAATTCAGCTATTGAAACTTATGTATGCTTCGCAAAGTTCTGGTGTTGTGTTTTTCAGCTCCATCAATTCATTTATATTCTTTCTAAGCTGCTTATTCTCATTAGCATTTCATCAAACCTTTTTTCAAGGTTCCTAGTTTCTTTGCATTGGGTTAGAACATGTTCTTTTAGCTCAGAGAAGTTTGTTATTACCCACTTTCTGAAGCCTGTTTCTGTCAGTTCATCAGACTCATTCTCCATCCAGTCTTGTTTCCTTGCTGATGAATTGTGATCCCTTGGAGGAAAGGTGTTCTGGTTTTGAGTGTTTTCATCCTTTTTGTGCTGGTTTCTTCCCATCTTACTGGCTTTATCTACCTATGGTCTTTGTAGTTGGTGACTTCCGGATGGGGTCTCTGAGCAGATGTCCTCTTTGTTGATGATGAAGTTATTTCCTTCTGTTTCTTAGTTTTCCTTCTAACAGTCAGGCTCCTCTGCTTTAGGACTGCTGGAGGTCCACTCCAGACCCTGCTTGCCTGGGGATCACCTGCAGCAGCTGCAGAACAGGGAGGGTTGCTGTGGAACAGGAAGAGTTGCTGTGGGGACACAGCCAAACCATATCATTATCCAAAGGAAAAGAAATCATTATATCAAAAAGATACCTGCACTCATCTGTTTATCACAGCAATATTCACAGTAGCAAAGATGTGGAATCAACCTAAGTGTCCATCAACAGATGATTAGATGAAGAAATGTGGTATATATACACCATGAAATAGTAGTCAGCCATAAAAAAGAATAAAATTGTGTCTTTTGCAGCATCATAGATGGAACTAGAGGCCATTGTCTTAAGTGAAATAACTCAAACAGAAAGTCAAATATTGCATGTCCTCACTTATAAGTGGGAGCTAAATAACGTGGTCACATGGACATAGAGTGTGGAATCATTGACAGTGGAGACTCAGAAGGGTAGAAGGAGGTGAAGGATGAGAAATTTCTTAATGCATAAAATGTATATAATTCAGGTGATTATTTTACTAAAAGCCCAGACTTCACCTCTACACAATATAACCATGAAACAAAGTTGCACTTATGCCCGTTAATTTTTTTTTTTTTTAACATAGAGCCTTGCTTTTGTCCCCTAGGCTGGAGTGAAATGGCAAGATTTCGGCTCACTGCAACTTCTGCCTCCTGGGTTCAAGCAATTCTCCTGCCTCAGCCTTCCGAGCAGCTGGGAATACAGCTGCCTGCCACCAGGTCCAGCTAATATTTGTATTTGAATAGAGATGGGGATTCGCCTTGTTGGCCAGGCTGGTCTCGAACTCCTGACCTCAGGTGACCCACTTGCCTTGGCCTCCCAAACTTCCTTAAATTTATACAAATAAAAAGTATATTCATTATGTCTCTATAAATATGAGCATGTTTATACTTTATTGTTTATAAATTATTATAATTATATCGTTTATTGATTAGTAAATTTGATATTAATTGTTAACTATTCATGACATCTTTATAAGTATTAGTATACAACTTTTAAAATAAGAAGGGTAGAGAAATAAAAAATATGACTGAGGGCACATCAGAGGCAAAAAATTGGGGAAACAGAAATGAGGAAGAAGGAGGGTGGGTAGCTGGGTGGATAGGAGCAAGCTCCAGGCCATTTTGTTCTTCTGGCATCATCTCAGCTGGTGGCAGCAGCCAACTTCTCATTCAATGTCATTCTCTATCTGGCCCAAGCAGGGCCAGTGCCTTTCCCTTACAGGAGCATCTTCTCTTGGGAATAGTTCATATTCCAATGCAAAAAAAAAAAAAGTGATTGTTTATCCTCTCAAAATATGAACAAAGAAAAACTAAGGGTGGGAACAGAGATTTGCAAATGAAAGCCAGATTGCAGCCTCTTAAGAGTTTTCAAAAGATGATATCATCACCATTCTATGTACTAACAAGCTCTTGACTATCAGCACTATTTCCATTCTTATAATTACAGCAACCTTTTCAAGCTATCAGAGCTGTGAGCCTCTGATCCCAGTGGGGCTGAGAGTTACTTCCTTCCAGCAGAAAATCCCCATGTCTATAGACAAAACAAATAAAGTGCTATATGTACTGGTTTCAAATGTATGTAAACACTTTGTAAATCATAAAACGTAAGGTTATGTAAGGCATTACTACATTTAATCCATTTTTATCTTTACATTTTTTCTGAGTGATTTGACATTAAAAGTATAACTACTACAAAGCAGATACACTGAAAAGGTCATATTTACTCTCTTTAACTCAGCTTAATTCCAATTCTGAGTTCCCATCCCTCTGGACAGGCAGGAAATTCAAATGGTTTTTCCCCGAGCTCCCGTCACCCAGAGGCAAGGCCAGTGTTCACTCATCAGTTCTCATTCAGTCTCCCCAGAGGTTTCATCAGATGCGGAAATCTTCAGTAAGTCTGGGTAGCAGATGCCTGGGGTCCAGCCCCACTGGGTGCAGCTGACAGCTTCTAAGGGCATGCACCTGTTAAGGCCAGCACCACAGAGCTCCGACCTCCTGCCAGCCTCCTGACTTCTCCTTACTCTAGGCTTTACATAAGAAGGAAATAAATCATATATGGGAACAAACTCAACATGTCTATCAATTACGTACTATCATCTTGAATCGGTAGGGGCCTAATAAGAAGACAAAAGAAATCACACAAGAGTTTTAACAGGGAAAGTTTAATGCAAAGAATTGTTAATTAAAACAGAGGATTAACTACATCCCAGAGATAAATAGAACATAGGGACAAAGAGGGGCTTTAATAAATATTTCACTGAAAATTTGATGAAGTGTCATATATGAACTTTTGTAGTTATAGGGTTAAGGAGAACTCTAAAGAATCCCCAAGGAGAGTACTCAATGAAAAACAAAGGTAAAAAGGAGAGGACCCACTTCTCCAAGGCTGGGATTCAGATCTCACTGGAAGAGGTGTGCTTGCAGCTCACAGGCTGGTGGAGAAACTCTCTGGGTTTTCCTGAGCCAGAGCCAGTCCACCTGGGCTAGGCAGAGGGTGGCAGGCAGAGTAACATGAGCTGGGACTGGCAGGCTAGAAGCCTCCCACTGGTTCCTAGTAGTCCAAGCTATGGGCAAGGAGCTGCAGCTGGAACTGGCAATCAGGAAACACCCTGCTAAGGTGAAGGAGGTTCAAGGCTGAGCAGCTGACCACTAAGGTGCCTGCTAGCCTCACTGAGAATCTGCCTGTGGGGTGCCCCTGAAGCTCAATGGAGGTGAGCACCACTGGATGTCCTCCACTCGTGCCACTGGCTACCACAGTAGGATTTAAAAGAAACAGACAAAAGCAGAACACTGGAACCTGGAAGTGATGATGCCCATTCTTCTTTCCTGCCCATCTAGCACCCTCTGTTGACAGAGCTTAACAACATGCCAGCTGCAAAGGGGAGATACAAGGCCCAGCTCCATTATCATAGAGCAGGCAATGAAGGATGGGGTTAGAGCTGAGAGGCCATAACTAGGTACTGACACACCTATAAAGAGATCTAAAAATATATTGTGTCACAAACAAGTCTTCATGTTCAAAGCATTCATTACAGACTTTCCATCCTGTTGTGTATGTCTGAGCTCAGGTGGATATCATCTCTATGAACCACCATCTCTTCCCAGAAAGACCTACACCACAGACTCCTATTTTCTTTTCCAGGACCTAGTACTTGTCCCACCCTTCTCCCAGGGACCAGCCTGTTACATGGACCAGATGCCCAAGAATCCAACATATTTAATAAATATGCAACTTGAGGATTAAAAGGCAAAGATTACAAAAGCTCATATATGACACTTAATCAAATTTTCAGTGAAATATTTATTAAATCTCTTCTCTGGTACAGTTGCTCTATAAATATAACTTCCAAAAGTAACTTACATTCTGGAATATATGCTCTGGCAAGAAATAAAATTGAATTATGTTAAACTGCTGCAGCCATCCACAAAGAACATACTTCATCATTACATATTATGCATCCACATAACCAAATGTATCATATTAGTTCTAATGGAAATAAAGTAAATTTTTGGCACTTCTTATAATTTGACTTAAAAGTCTCCACTGAGTTACAAAATGCTTAGAAATTTTATTCAGAGATATAAATATTGCACATAGAGAGAAAAATTTGCAAATGATACAGTCCTAAGCCACAAAGGGCAGAAATAGAGATTTCAAAGTTAGAATTAACAAAAGTTTTCAATGAAGTGACAAGTAAGAAAAACATGTAAACTACTTTCCCATATACCAGCAAAAAAAAAAAAAAAATTAAGATATAATGAAAAAAGATGTTATTTTATGAAAGTATCCGTAATGGTAAATACTTAAAAAAAAAACCCTCTATACCTTTTGCAAGAATAACTAGTGCCCAAAGGGCATTGGTAAGACGATAATGCTTGAGCCAGTGCCTGATACACAGCAGACTCCCCAAAACATTTACTTCAGTTGACTGAAATTGAAAACTTAAGACATTTTGGCAAACTGACTTTGATTTATCCAACCATATTTAAAGATAAGCAGAGTTAACCTTTAGTAAATATGACATCTGCAAAGTGTTGTCCACGAGGATCTATGCTTGACAATGTTGTTAGGGGCTGGCTCCCTTTGATAAAGGAGAATTGCCTGTGGCGTGTGACTGAAATAGCACCTGTGCAATGTTGAGTGGAATGTCACCTCACCGCCCAAAAAGGCCAGCGCCATTGCCTGGGCGGAACATGTGAGTGGGGATGCAGGGGAGGGCGTGCAGGAATCTTTATTAAGCTAGGAAGAAAACCAGACTTGGGGGACATTGTGGAAGCTGATGGAGAGCCCATCGAATCAGAAGCTGTGCGCCTGTGCCCGCAGCAGCCTAAGAGGCAGGGCTCCTCACCTGTCAGGACTGTGAAGTGCATCTAGACTCACTGACACGGTGTGCAGTGGGCAGGCTTGTCTAGAGTGTGGGTCAAACTCCAGGCTTCTCCAAACTTCGCTCGTCTATGGATGCAAACAAGATCACATTGATTACAAGAATTCCAAGCTGCGCTGGGGCTGGCCTACACTTCCCAACACAAGACGCACCCCAGCCCCCACCTCCGAATCCCACCAAACCCCCAACTTCGACCCCCAGCCCTGCCCACCCACAGACTTCCCCCTCACTCCCAGGCTTCCTATTTCCTGGGGTCCCTCGGGGTCTCTCACATGTGCCATAAAAAGCCCACCCCTCCCCTGCACGCTGGCTGTTGCCCGGAAGCACCTCTCCCCTCCAGTGATGGAGACGCGGAATCCTGCTTCCCCTCCTGCGGAAGGTGAGCGTTCTCCCAGACTCAGCAAGCATGCTAGCCTCGCATCTCCCATCGTCAGTTCGCCAACATACCCAGGCTCCAGTGTGGTCAAGGTTCAGATTCTATCCCAGGGGGCACCTCTTGGGTGGGGACTCCACAAAGGGACTGAAAGGATTGGCTTCCTTCCCCACCGCACCCACGGCCATCAGCAGCTGCCCTCTTCTGCATTCTTTGATCAGCAAAAGAAGTTTCATCTGAATCTTGTAGGAAGCGCTACACACACGCAGCTGTCAGACATACCTACCTCCCTACTATGCACTTCCAGCTTGGAGGCCATCCTTAGCATCCTCCTACTTAAAATTCTGGCATCTCTGCCTCCCAGGATTCTCATCCCAACCCTACCATAAAGGCTTCTATGGGGCCCATCCTATTTGGTGATAGATTTGTAGGGACACATCTCCGCCATAGATTCCAACCAGGACCTTCCAACACCTACAGCATAATGTCCCGCCAGCCACCACTAGATGCTTTCTGAAAGAGCAGATAGGCAGGAAAGCAACCACCTCCCAAAGTCTTGCTCCCTCTCTAATGGCATTTCTAAGGTGGAACCTATAAGAAAAAGAATTTTATAATAATAACAAGCTGGAAAAGAGACTGAATATTTAAAGGGTAAGAAGTTCTCAAGAATTGCTCATATATAAATTTTCATTTGGCATTTCCAGAGACGTGCCCTCTATTTACAGTAGGAAGAATTAGGCAAAAGGGTCATCTGGATTTGATCCAAAGTGAGGACCTGAGTTACCTGGGCAGTTTTTTTGTTAGATTCAAGTTTTTCGGATCGTTGTTTCATTTTGGGGGATGAGTTGGTTGGTTGGCTGATATTTTAAATCGTGGAGGCTAGTTTAGTTTTGACAGTGCAACCATGTTTATGGGTGCTAGCTTTACAAAACTAACAAAAACAAAAAAATTCAGTGACTCAGGGCTCAGGGCTCAGAAGGGAACATAAATATATTTACCCACCCCTCAAACTTCTAGCACAGACATTAAGGGATTATTTTCCCGTGAAACATCCTAAAAAACAAAAAAGGAAAAAAAGAAGGGATGGTTGGAGGGAGAGAGGGAGACAAGGAGAGAAAGAGAAAAAAGAGAGAAAGGAAAATAAAAGAAAGACAGAGAGCGAGAGTATTCGTTTGTGAGGATTTTTTTAAGATAGGAGTGGGGAGACTTCTTTTAAAAATCATTAAATATGTATATATTCCAAAAGCATAAACATATGTTGAAATAGGATTAAGAATTTAGCAATTTGCTCTTTTAGAACTTTAGCCCTGTGTATACAAGACTTCTGGGTGGGGGGAGAGAGAGAGAGAGAGAGAGAGAGAGAAAGAGAAAGAGAATTGGATCTAAATTCAGAATAGGCAGCTGATTGGCACAGTCAGAACATTAAAATAAAAGTAGGATTTGTTCTAAACACAGAGGAAATGTTTGGAATAATAGAATTATACTCAGCAAAGAAATAAGAGCACAGCTGTTACATATTCATATTTGAAACACATTACTGCTTTGGGATTTACTTTTTACTGGGCTTTATAAATTGTGAAACCCAGGATTAATTGTCATTCTACTTGACAATGATTTTCTTCTTTTGCTAAAACCCAGGCAGCTTTTGCTCATAGAGGAGTTCTCAACAGAGCAGTCAGCTCCTGAAAGTTGATCATGGCCTCCCCAGCTACAGTACAACACGGTGTATCAGGCATTTAACTACAGTTTCTTTGTCCATAACCCTTCTATGAAGCTAAGTAAAGTGGAAAAATAAGAGTACCTACCTCTTAAGGTTGTTGTGAGGACAAAATGGGTTAACAGCTGTGCAGCACATGGCTCTGTGCCCAACACGTAACAGACACCCAATAAATACTAGTTCTAACCTTACTCCTCCTGTCTGGCTACTGTATTTCAAAATTCTTCAAGATCATTCACAGCATTTTCCAACACTTCCTACAAAAGTGGAAAATCTCAGCAATCAGAAGCTACAAAATATTTTTAAATTTTTTTAACTTTTTTTTTTTTGAGACAGGGTCTTCCTTTGTCACTCAGGCTAGAACGCAGTGGCATGATCTAAACTCACTGCAGCCTCAACTTCCAGGGCTCCAGCCACCCTCTCACCTCACCCTCCTAAGTGGCTGGGACTACAGGCATGTGCCACCATGTCAGGCTTTTGTTTATTTTCAGTAAAAATGAGGTCTTGCTACTTTGCCCAGGCTGGTCTCAAACTCCTGACCCCAAATGACTCTCCTGCCTTGGCCTCCCAAGGCGCTGGGATTACAGGAATGAGCCTGGCCATCATCCAAAAATGTCACACATCCCATAAGTGAAACATCTATCATAAAGGAGAGCTTTAAGCAACGTAGATGCACAAGTATCTGTAAGCCATCATCCAGAAGAAAATATCAAGCAACTGTCAAATAGGCTGTTTCTAAACTCCACCATATCCCGTTAGCCACATCATTCACCAGTTTGGGAAATTAATCATCTCACCATTGTGGCATAACGGGTGATGTACATTCCTGTTAAAATCACTCCAAAGGACTTTATCCAGTCATTTAAAAACAGGCACTAGGATCACTTGAGGCCTAATGGGAGTTCGAGACCAGGAGTTCAAACCAGCTGTGCCAACATGGTGAAACCCCATCTCAACTAAAAAAAAATACAAAATTAACTAGGCATGGTGGCACATTCCTGTAATTTCAGCTACAAGGGAGGCTGAGGCACAAGAATTGCTTGAACTAGGGAGGCAGATTTTGCAGTGAGTCGACATAGAGGCATTGCACTCCAGCCTCGGTGACAGAATGAGACTCCGTCTAAAAAAAGAAAAAAAAAAACAGGCATTAATTGGCCACTTTAAGGGGATCAGACACATTAATACACTGGATGGTTTCCTGTGTTATCAGACTTTATGGGGCTGTCTGTTGACCCAAGGATTCTGACATATCTCAGTGTGGCTTCAGCGCTCTTCAGGACTCACAAGCCTCCTGGAGAAAGACTTATCCTTAAGGAGAAGGGAATCAGTGTTCAAAGCTTGGCCAAAGAAAAACCCCTTAGCCTTAAAGGAAAGTGCAGTTATGAATACAGCCCCTCTCTCTAACTGTCCTCCAAAGAGCTCTCAAGGACAGACTTTCCTGAGACCTAAAGAGAGCAGGACCTTGAATAAAACTGACATCTCTATGAAAATCTGGGAAGATACTGAGACACAGCTGTCTTCAGATCACGTAAATTGGGCAGATCCACTGCCCCTCTGAAACAATGGCTCCAGGCGTCCTTGGGTAATGAACAAGAGGAATCACAGAGACCATCTGGCTGGCGGAATCTTAGGAGAAACATATTATGAGAGTCAAGAAATATTTGAGGGTTTCTTACATCGTTTGTGAACTCCAAAATTACTGTAACATCTTCCACCATCTTACAAGTATTTCATCATCGTCTCAGCAAACACTGTGACTGTGACTAGGGACCGAAAGGCAGGGAACAGATCCTCACAGATATCATGAACATATAATTTATCATCCAACCCAGGAAACTTCTGAAGCTGTAAAGGGAAACTACCAAGAATGATACCAGTACAGCAGGTATAAGCCAGGACTGATGAAGGGAAGCCGGCACACGTGATCGCCCCATGAATCTACAGGCTGTAGAGGGAAAGCTTGAATCTCGAACTTCAGCCTTTTGTTCTCATCAGTTTGTTTTTTTCCTGTCTCAGCTCTTGCTCTTGTATGCACATCTTTAGTCAAATAAAATATGCAGGCTGGTCAGGTGTGGTGGCTCACGCCTGGAATCCCAGCACTTTGGGAGGCGGAGGTGGGTGGATCACAAGGTCTGGAGATCGAGACCGGCCTGGCCAACATGGTGAAACCCTGTCTCTACTAAAAATACAAAACTTAGCTGGGCGTGGTGGTGTGTGCCTGTAATCCCAGCTACTTGGGAGGCTGAGGCAGGAGAATTGCTTAAACCAGGGAATCAGAGGTTGCAGTGAGCCAAGATCATGCCATTGCGCTCCAGCCTGGTGACAGAGCAAGACTTCGTCTCAAAAAAGAAAAGCAAAAGAAAATATGTAGACTTTCCTAGACATCTTAACCTGCCCAAGCTAGAAAATCCCTAAATAATAGTCCTATATACATACATTATTTTTATTTTTTGAGACAAGGTCCTGCTCTGTCACTTAGTTTGGGGTGCAGTGACACAATCTCGGCTCACAACAGCTTTGACCTCCCAGGCTCAAGCCATCTTCCTGCTGCAGAGCCCCCAGAGCTGAGACTACAGGTGCACACCACCATGCCTGGCTAGTTGTAGAGACGGGGTTTTGCTGTGTTGCCCAGTCTGGTCTCGAACTCAGCTCCTTGACTCAAGCAGTCCGCCTGCCTCAACGTCCCAAAGTGCTGAGATTGTAGGCGTAGGTCAACATGCCCAGCGTCCAAAAAACAGTTTTTAAATGCAAGGCACCATCCTAGATGTTGGGTGACATGTGACTTGGCTCTTGGAGTTTGCACTCAGTGAGGGAGGCAGATGATGATAAGGTGACAAATAAATTGTTGAAGAGGTGCCTGATTAAGGTATTGCCTCTGGGCATGGAAGAGTCTACTTTATTTATTTATTTTTACTTAATT
>NW_022437022.1:7209139-7209918 GCF_009761245.1 Sapajus apella | reverse complement strand
GAGACCAGCCTGGCCAACATGGTGAAACCCTATCTCTACTAAAAATACAAAACTTAGCTGGGCGTGGTGGTGCGTGCCTGTAATCCCAGCTACTTGGGAGGCTGAGGCAGGAGAATTGCTTAAACCAGGGAATCAGAGGTTGCAGTGAGCCAAGATCATGCCATTGCGCTCCAGCCTGGTGACAGAGCAAGACTCCGTCTCAAAAAAGAAAAGCAAAAGAAAATATGTAGACTTTCCTAGACATCTTAACCAGCCCAAGCTAGAAAATCCCTAAATAATAGTCCTATATACATACATTATTTTTATTTTTTGAGACAGGGTCCTGCTCTGTCACTTAGTTTGGGGTGCAGTGACACAATCTCAGCTCACAACAGCTTTGACCTCCCAGGCTCAAGCCATCTTCCTGCTGCAGAGCCCCCAGAGCTGAGACTACAGGTGCACACCACCACGCCTGGCTAGCTGCAGAGACGGGATTTTGCTGTCTTGCCCAGTCTGGTCTAGAACTCAGCTCCTCGACTCAAGCAGTCCGCCTGCCTCAACGTCCCAAAGTGCTGAGATTGTAGGCATAGGTCAACATGCCCAGCGTCCAAAAAACAATTTTTAAATGCAAGGCACCATCCTAGATGTTGGGTGACATGTGACTTGGCTCTTGGAGTTTGCACTCAATGAGGGAGGCAGATGATGGCGAGGTGGCAAATAAATTGTTGAAGAGGTGCCTGATTAAGGTATTGCCTCTGGGCATGGAAGAGTCTACTTTATTTATTTATTTTTACTTAATT
>NW_022437022.1:7205199-7209039 GCF_009761245.1 Sapajus apella | reverse complement strand
TTCTTTTTTTTTTTTTTTTGAGTCATAGTCTCATTCTATTTCTCAGGCTGGAGTGCAATGGTGTGATCTTGGCTCACTGCAACCTCCACCTCCAAGAGATTCTCCTGCTTCAGCCTCCCGAGTTGCTGGGATTACAGATGCCCGCCACCATACCTGGTCAATTTTTGTATTTTTAGTAGAGATGGGTTTTGCCATGTTACCCAGGCTGGTCTCGAACTCCTGACCTTAGGTGATCCACCCGCCTCACCCTCCCAAAGTGCTAGGTTTACAGGTGTGAGCCACCAGGCCGAGTCGGAAGAGCCTACTTTAAAAAGGAAGGTCAGGAAAGACATTTCTGAGAAGCTGATATTTGAGAATGGGACATTTGACCTGACTGCAGGACAGCACTGACAAACCCCTCCACAGGCCTGCACTAGTGTTTCCAGCCCTACACCACTTTTTCCTGCTTCTTCCATTTGCTTAGATCTCATGCAGTATTGGCGGTAAAAGGGACCCCTCAGTGGTTTCCTCATGAGATGGAGTGAATACCGACAAAAACAAAAGGGGTTTCCATTGCAGCCTTAGGAAAACCATGGGGAATAGAATTATCACCATCAATCAGCACTGAGCAGCCATGAAGGTGGCTGGAATGAGATGCGCCTGAGTGTGTTTTTAATCATCTACAAAATTATCATGATCATCTAGCAGTCCTTGGCTTCGAGATCAGTAAAGGAAATTTATACACAGAGGAAGAGGGAGGGCAGACTGTCCTGGGCTGGACTTAAGTGATCACAGTATTCTCTCAACTTTGAGTTCATGTTTATGTCTCTGACCCCGTAAGATTCCCAGCACTATTCCTAGCCTCCATTGGCAGCAGGTCCCACTGATAGATCCGTTCTTGTGTAAGATATTCCTCATAGTCAGGACAATTCCTCCTGCAGGCATATTCCATTGCAGTTTCTTATCCCACTGTTCATGGCTAATTAGAATAATCGATGTCTCTCTTCCAAACATTAGCCACAAGGGGTCAAGTCAGCATCAAGCTAGTTTTGGTGCTTATCACAAACTTTCCATATTCCTCTTTTCTTCCACACACCTGGTCAAGATTGCTATACTCCTCTCAACTTTTTCCAATATGTGAATTTTGGAAATGTAACAAAAAGAGACTGAATAGACTTTTCAACTGGGGCCCAGCAAGAGCCAAACGAAATGGAATAATGAAGCATGTTCTGCTATTGAGCACGGGTCTGTGACCGTGTCCAAAGGAGGCTTTTGCTTTTTATAAGATGCAGATCATATCATTCACTCATGCTCCGTAAGACCATAAGATTTATCCTAATATTTGCTCCAGAAGATTTATCCATAATGGCCTATTCTACTCCCCGCCTTCTCGCTCACTCTCTCCCCCTTTCTCTCTATGAAGCTTCTGCTCAAAGCCAGGTTTTAAATGGCACATTTATGAGGCTATTGTTCACAGATAATTTACCCAATTGTTCTTTATTAATTCTCCTTTGATTGCTTTCAGATGTTGTCTCCTGTTTGTCCAGATAGGTAATATGTTTTCAGTCCTCATCTACACAGTAAAATATTGTCATTTGCCCTATTATTTGGATCCTCAGTAGATTTTTTCCAGGTATATTTACTACTTGACATCTAGGCATGTCCAATAATAATAGTAAACTCTTAAATAGGATTTACTTTCTTCCAGGCACTGTTTTGAGCACTTTGCATGTATTTGCTCATCAGATCCCCTAACAGCCTTGTGAAGTAGATAGTCTTATGAGAATTTACAGGCCGGGCGCAGTGGCTCACGCCTGTAATCCCAGCACTTTGGGAGGCCGAGGCGGGTGGATCACGAGGTCAAGAGATCAAGACCATCCTGGTCAACACGGTGAAACCCCGTCTCTACTAAAAATACAAAAAAAAAAAATCAGCTGGGCATGGTGGCGTGTGCCTGTAATCCCAGCTACTCAGGAGGCGGAGGCAGGAGAATTGCCTGAACCCAGGAGGCGGAGGTTGCGGTGAGCCGAGATCGCGCCATTGCACTCCAGCCTGGGTAACAAGAGCGAAACTCCGTCTCAAAAAAAAAAAAAGAATTTACAGATGATGAAAAAACTGAAACACAGAGAAGTCGAGTAAGTTGCCCAATGTAAATCCCATACAGGTCTGTTGTATTTGTTCCCTGGCACTCAAGCTTAGTAAAATTGCATAGCATTTTTGTCCATGTTAATGTATCAAATTCCTATTTATCTCTTTTCTGAGACAGGAGAAATAGATCAGTTCAAAATAATCATTAACACAGTCAAAATGGAACCAGACATCTTTTTCTGATTGACCGATTAAATTGGATTGGTTGTAGCTCTGCTCTTCCAGGCGAATGGGTAGCTAGCTCCCTTGTAGGGAAATGACTCCCATTAGGTTTTCCTGGCCACTGGGCTAACTCATTCACATTCAGAATATTTTTTTCTGTCAAAATTCTACAGCTTGGCAAAGTGAGCATTTCATGGCCTGCCTCTAGCTTTCTTTTTTCCTTTATTTCTACAAAAATAATTTCAGCTTTTATTTTAGATTCAGGAGATACATGTGCAGGTTTGTTACCTGGGTATATTGCATGATGCTGAGGTTTGGGGTACCCTGTTAACCAAGTAGTGAGCATAGTACTCAACAGTCAGTTTTTCAGCTCTTGCCCCGCTCTCCATCTCCCCACTCTAGTAGTCCCAGTGTCTACTGTTGCCATCTTTATGTCCATGAGTATCCAAGGTTTAGGTCCTACTTATAAGTCAGAACATGCTATATTTGGTTTTCTGTTCCTGCATTAATTCACTTAAGATAATGGCCTCCAGCTGCATCCATGTTGCTGCAAATAACATGAGTTCATTATTTTTATGGCTGCATGATATTCCATGGTGTATCTGTACCATATTTTCTTTATCCAATCCACTGTTAATGGGCACCTAAATTGATTCCCTGTCTTCGCTACGGTAAATACTGCTGCCATGAGCATACTAGTGCATGTGTCTTTTTAGTAAAACAATGTATTTTCTTTTGCATATATACCCCGTATTGGGATTGCTGGGTTGAATGATTGCTCTGTTTTAATTTCTTTGAGAAATCTCCAAACGGCTTTCCACAGTGGCTGAACTACTTTACATTCCCACCAGCAGCGTACAGGTGTTTCCTTTCTCCATAGCCTTGACAGCACCTATTGCTTTTGACTTTTTGACAATCAGCTTCCTTGCTCCTAATCTCATCTCCTGCTCCTCCTACCTCCTCACCAACTTCCTGTGACCTCCTACTCCAAGTTCTCACTTCTGTGCTCATGTCACTAGTGCAGAATGTCCTACCTCTCTCATTTTTCTTTCTTTTTAAACAAATTTTTATTTTTCTCAAAGTTATACAACTATATAATTTAAAAGAAAAATCATTCTATAAAGTTTACAATAAAGAAAAACAGGCTGGGCGTGGCGGTTCACACCTGTAATCCCAGTACTTTGGAAGGCCGAGGCAGGCAGATCACCTGAGGTCAGCATTTCGAGGCCAGCCTGGCCAAACCCCATCTCTACTAAAAAAAATACAAAAATTAGCCAGGCATGGTGGTGCATATCTGTAATCCCAGCTACTCAGGAGGCAGAGGTTGCAGTAAATGGAGATTGCTCCACTGCACTCCAGCCTGGGAGACAGAGTGAGACTCTGTCTCAAAAACAACAACAACAAAAAAAAAAAAAACATACCAGGCCAGGCACGGTGGCTCATGCCTATAATCCCAGCATTTCTGGAGGCTGAGGTGGGCAGATTGCTTGAGGTCAGGAGTTCAAGACCAGCCTGGCCAACATGGTGAAACCCTGTCTCTACTAAAAATAC
>NW_022437022.1:7138574-7205099 GCF_009761245.1 Sapajus apella | reverse complement strand
TATTTCTAAACAATATGTTTGTTAAATGAATTAAGATTATGTTCATTTCCAAGTAACAGAAACCCTTCTACAGTGATATAAACAAGTAAAGAGTATATTTGTCACACACAAAAAGAACCCCAGGCATGAATCTCAACAGGGCCTTCAGAAGTCAAGCCCTTTCACCTTTCTGTGATGCCATCCTTGGCTTATGACATTCATACGCATGGTCACAAGATGACTGCTGTATCTCCAGCCATTGTGTCCACATCCCAGGAAAAACAGAATGGGGAAGGACAAGGGCATCTTTCCTAGAAAAGCTCTGTCTTTTTGTTTGAAAGGAATAGCCACTGCAAAAACTTCTGCCTGTGCCTTCCTTAGTCTTTTTAAGATTACAGGTGGGGGCTTGCAGGGGAGCTCGGGAGGAGGAGTTTTCTGCTCTTTTGTGTAGTGTCTCTGTTTCCTCCAAATTCTTTTTTTCTATTTGTTCATGTCTTTGCCATTTGTTTCTTACTGATCTGTCTTTAATGTTCAAAACTTTCCCCAAAGTCTTGTGACATTTGCCTCCTCATTCATGTTTAAGAGTAAATCTCAGACAAAGTGGTTGGAATTCTTCGTGCTTTGACAGAACGTGTGGACAGGGATTTTCATTGCAGGGAGAGTGAGTGACATACACTGTTGTCAGTATCTGTAGGCATTTCACTTGGGCTGCTCAGTTTCCCCAGAGAGAACTCTTCCAGTATCCCGCTGGTGAGCTAGGAGCCTGGTTGCCATCGTCCTAAACAGTTAGTGGGAAAGGCTTTAGGGGATCTCACCATCAGCAGATCTCTCGCCTTAACTGTTCCTGGCGTCCCTGAGTCCAGAGTTCTTGTGGTCCAGGGTATCACAGAGAAGCACATAGTCTTCTGCCAGTAGAAGGAAGGGGTAACAACCTGACCACGCTGGACGAAGGGACCCACTTACTTCTGCAGACTTTCAACCAGTGCCCCCAGCATCAGCCCCACCTGTGTCTTCAGAGGATCTGGGCCTCTGGGTCCTGAGCCTCTCCAGGCCCTGCTACACAGGCAGCTTCAGCCTGGGCTTCCCTCTCCTCCTGCTGTTCTGCTCTGCTAGGTCACTGTCCATTCGTCCAGAGTTTTCTGGCTTCCAGAATATCTCAGTGTCCTCTCTATTCCTGTTTTATCATTTGCAATTTAAAACTTTTCAAAATCACTATGTGGTTGTTTGAATAGGAATTCCAGAGAAAGGAGAGGTACCTCCACTAAGTTTATCCAGAAGTCACTTTTTCCATATCATGAATTCAGTCACCCCTCAAGAACAAGTGCAAATGCGCGCTCCTCTGTGAGGCTGTCACCAACTTTCTTTCCATCCTTCTCCACCCTAAAATTAATCCCTTCCTCTCTTACATTTCCGCAGCACTCTCATCCTCCCTCTGATCACATCACATCAGGATTGGGGATGCTAGCCCCCAGCTAGAGAACAACCCTGTAAAGGCGAACACATTTTAACAGCCATCTCTGCATCCCTACCTCCTGCCTGCATGCTTGACCCAAGTAACTTCTTAACTTTTTGTTTTTTATAAATTAATAAGGGCTGATATAAAAAATAATAGGCTAAGAGGCAAGACCTTCAGGATTTCAATCCCAGCTGCCGTGCTGAAAGTTACCACTTTGTGTGCATTCTCCTGGTTCAAAGCCAGTGCTCAGTAAATGACGTTATTCTATCATCCGTCTCTCTAAATGGTGCAAATGTTCATATCTCACAGTGAGTATAATAAGACAGACAACACACTAACCAGGAAGGGGAACTCCAAGATTAGGAAGATATATCAGATAGCTTTGACCAATGTCTCAAGAATAGAACAGGAAAAATTCTGGCATCAGCACTGGCTTGAGCACGAAGATGGCCAGTTATTTTTATTTTTCAACAGCTTTCTGTGTTGTAAATTAAAAGTAACATTCACTTTTAGTCAGTAGTGTTTTTTCAGCCTAAATTACAGTCTTTCAATTAAAAGTATTAGCATGACTTCCTTAAAATTCTTACTAGCTAGTGACTTCAGTTATAAGAAATTTTATGTAATTATTTCTGTGACACACTAGTCTTGTGGTTGGCCTCATTTTACAAAAGAAATACAAAAGGTGAAAGCAGTGCTTCAGGGGTGAGAATGTACAGAAACAGACATGCCAGGCTTCTCGATGCAAATTATTTCCTCTAGGTGGCACTGGGGTACAATTGTATTCTAGGATCTACTCTTATTTTTAGTAGTGGTGTTCATAAGGACTTGCTTTAAACTGAACAATCACACTTCATTTACAGGTGATAAGGACCAGAACTGATATCATCTGATTAATATTACTCCTAAAAAGCATTTGAGGAACAGGATATAAAGTGACTTGAGACTCACTGGTTCCAGTTTTATATGCCGTAATACTCTCAATTCACTTCCACTATAATTGAGCTCACATATTCAAATAAAGAAGATAGAATCGCTGGGTGTGGTGGCTAATGCCTGTAATCCTAGCATTTTGGGAGGATGAGGTGGGCAGATCACCTGAAGTCAGGAGTTCGAGACCAGCCTGGCCAACATGCTGAAACCCTGTCTCTGCTAAAAATGCAAAAATTAACTGGGCGTGGTGGTGTGTGCCTGTAATCCCAGCTACGCGGGAGGCTGGGGCAGAAGAATCACTTGGACCCAGGAGGTGGAGGTTTCAGTGAGCTGTCCAAAAAAAAGACACAGAAAGCACCCTTTCACTGAAGTTTCACTGGATATTACAATGCCACATGATGCCTGATAGCTTAGCCCAAACTCTCTGAGGATATGTTTGGATTTCAGTGGAGATATCTCATCTACATTCTTCCTTCTTCAAACGCATGGAAATCTGAGTAAAATTAGTTATTCAGCAGTATATACCCAAGCTCAAAAGCAAGAAAAAGAAAGTGCTAGGAGAAAGAGAGAAGAAGGAGCCTTGCCTAGTGGGCAGGTAGGAGGAAATCTCCAGCTGGTCTTTAAGGAAGGAAGCAGAGGCACACGGAGAAACACACTGGGGCAAGCCACCCAGAGGCAGAGACTGAGGATGAAAGAGCCAAGGAGGGCAAGCTCCTGCAGGGGGCCCGGCCCGGGTGGGGAATTACTGTTATTACCTCAGCAAGAAGAAAATTTAGCCCAGAAGGGAGAAGAGTGCATGAAGTAATGAGCTTAAAACAAACAACAGAAAACTTGGAAACTCTAAATAAACAGCTATCTCAAAAGTAAAAATAACAACTCTTTTTGAGATTACAAACAAATGTTGAGCTAAAATAATAGATAACAATAACATGAAAGATGATAAGTGGATTCAAAGGGAAGTTACAGCATTCTAAGCTCGATGTTCATGAGTAAGATAAAGATATTTATTAACCTTAGACTTCGTTAGAAAAATTAAAATTATACATATATATGTGTGTGTATGAATAGAAATAGAACTTATATTAATAATCTCCAAATCCACAGAACAAGAGAAACTTTTTTATAAAAAGAAGGAAAAGAGAAAGAGAAAAAGTAAAAGAAAAAGCTGTTATGGTTCAATAGAATGCAGTAAAGAAAAAATAAGAACTTGACTGGCGTGGTGGCTCATGAATCTCAGTACTTTGGGAGGCTAAGACAGGAGGATTGCTTGAACCCACGAGTTCAAGACCAGCCTGGGCAACATGGAGAAACTCTGTCTCTACAAAAGATTTTTAAAAAAAAATAGCTGGGTGTGGCTGTGCTTGCCTGTGGTCCCAGCTACTCAGCAAGCTGAGGCTGGAGGATCACCTGAGCCCAGAAAGTTTAGGCTGCAGCGAGCCATGTTTGCGCCACTGCCTTTCATCATGGGTAACAAAGCAAAATGCAATCTCAAAAAAAAAAAAAAGAAAGAATAAGAATCAAAGGAAAACATAGTCAACACAAAATAAAATGATAGAAAGAAGTCCACATGCATAATTATAATCAACGTAAATATATTTTGATCACTAGTTAAAAGACAGAAACTCCCAGACGTTTTTTATAGAATATCTGGGCTTTTTATTCAAAAAATGGGCATAAAAATTTGAAAATAAGGTCAATTTAATCCTACTAATTTAAACAGAATGAAGGCCAACAATACTAATAAAGATAATGAGGAAGATAATAATCAAAGGAAAAGATAACTAATAAGATATAGAAATCATAAATTTGCTTCACCTAACAAAATATCCTTGAAATATATACGCCAAAAATCACCAGAATGTAAATGTAGAAATTGACAAATTCATAATCATAGTGGTTTTTTTAACACATCTCCATCAGAAACTGTTCCATTAAGCACAAGAGCGCAAATGATTCAAGCAATAAAATCAGTAGCCTGATGTACATCCCAATAAACACTATATGCAATCTTCTGTGAAACCTATTCTCAACACAGCCCAAAAAACTATATCACATAAACCAGACTATTGTTTGCAATAAAATTACAAACAATAGTAGCTTTGTAATTGAAAACATAAAAATACCTTTAGAAATTAAAAGGCAGATTTCTGAAATAATTTGAAGGTTAAGGAAAAGCCTACATGAAAGTTACAAAATATTTAGTACTAACAACAAAAACATAATATATCAATATTTATTGGATGCCACTAAACCAGGAAGCATATTTTAGGAAAAAGCTAGAGAAGTCACAAACTGAAAAAAAAATTGAAAATCACATATGTAATCAAGTATTTACATGTAGAAAATATAAAGGACACAACACTCAAAAATAAGAAGACAACCCAATAAAAATACTTAGACAAAGTTTTGAAGAGACAGCTTACCAAAGAAGATACAAAGATAGCAAATTATCATGTGAAAAGATGTTCAACATGAGAGTCTGGGCAAATGGCAAAACCTCATCTCTACAAAAAAATACAAATAGTAGTTGGGCATGGTGGCACATGCTGTCATCCCAGCTACTCAGGGGTCTGAGGTAGGAGGATTGTTTGAGCCTCAGAGGTCAAGACTGCAGTGAGCAGAGACTGTGCCACTGCACTCTGGCCTCGGAGACAGAGTAACACCCCATCTCAAAAAAAAAAAAAGAAAAACCTATAATGAGATGTCACTACATACTAAAAAGAATTGATCCCTGGGGTACGGTGGCTCACGCCTGTAATCCCAGCACTTTGGGAGGCCGAGGTAGGTGGATCAAGACGTCAAGAGTCCGAGACCAGCCTGGCCAATAGGGCGAAACCCTGGCTCTACTAAAAAATACAAAAATTAGCCAGACATGGTGGCATATGCCTGTAGTCCCAGCTACTTGGGAGGCTGAGGCAGGGGAATTGCGGGAACACGGGAGGCAGAGGTTGCAGAGAGCCGAGATCCAGCCACTGCACTCCAGCCTGGGCAACAGAGCAAGACTCTAACTCAAAAAAAAAAAGGAGAATTGATCATTCCAAGTGTTGGTGATATGTGGACAAGTGTTGGCAGAAAGTTTCTTTGGGAGTCATTCCATAACTATTTATTTATTTATCCAAGAGAAATTAAAATATATGTCCAAACAAAACTTGTACATAAATGTTCATATCACCTTCTTTATAATAATTAAAAATGTAGTGAATGAGAAAAAAATATTTTCAGCACACAAAAGTTTGTCGTTAGGCTGGGCACAGTGGCTCATGCTTATAATCCCCACACTCGGGAGGCCAAGGCAGGCAGAATACTTGAGACCAGGAGTTCAAGACCAGCCAGGCCAACATGGTAAAATCTCATTTCTATTAAAAATACAAAAATTAGCCAGATGTGGTGGCACATGCCTGTAATCCCAGCTACTCAGGAGGCTGAGGCACAAGAATCGCTTGAATCCAGGAGGCAAGATCATGCCACCACCCTGAAGTCTGGGCCACAGAGCAAGATTCTGTCTCAAAAAAAAAGTTTGCAGTTGAGAGAGACAGATTAACAAGAAAGAAACAAATCAATTTACTAGTGTGTGCAGTGCCTCAATGGAAAGTGACTCTGGCAGTAGTTTAGGAATGTGGCTTATATACTATATCTAACAATGACAACAACAACAAAAAAAACAATAAATTTTGGAGAAGTGACAAGACAAAATAAAACAGCCCCAGGCTTCCAAAGATAGGAAACTGTGGAGAGGTAAATATAGGAGAAGACAGTCTGTTCACAGGTTTCTCTAGTGCCATCTCTGAGCTAACAAGAGTTTCTCTAATAAAGGAGAAAGTACATCCTGTCTTTATTATTATTATTATTATTGTACTTTAGATTCTGGGGTACATGTACAGATCATGCCGGATCGTTGCATAGGTACATTCATGGCAAGATGGTTTGTTGCTACATCCCCCCATCACCTATACCTAACACTTCTCCCCATGTTATCCCTCCCCCACCCTCCCTCCCACTATCCCTCCCGTCGTACCCCCCAACGGACCCCAGTGTGTGATGCTCCCCTCTTTGTGTCCAAGTGTTCTCATTGTTCAACACCCACCTGTGAGTGGGAACATGTGGTGTTTGTTTTTCTGGTTTTGTGTCAGTTTGCTGAGAATGATCATTTCCAGGTTCACCCATGTCCCTACAAAGAACACAAAGTCATCGTTTTTTATAGCTGCATAGTATTCCATGGTGTATATGTGCCACATTTCCCTTGTCCAGTCTATCATCGATGAGCATTTGGGTTGGTTCCAGGTCTTTGCTATTGTAAACAGTGCTGTGATGAACATGCGTGTGCATGTGTCTTTATAATAGAACGATTTATAGTCCTTTGGGTATAGACCCAGTAGTGGGATTGCTGAATCAAATGGAATTTCTATTTCTAGACCCTTGAGGAATCACCACACTGTCTTCCACAATGGTTGAACTAATTTACACTCCCACCAACAGTGTAAAAGTGTTCCTATTTCTCCACATCTTCTCCAGCATCTGTTGTCTTCAGATTTTTTTTTTTTTTTTTTGAGACGGAGCTTCGCTCTTGTTACCCAGGCTGGAGTGCAATGGCACAATCTCGGCTCACCGCAACCTCCGCCTCCTGGGTTCAGGCAATTCTCCTGCCTCAGCCTCCTGAGTAGCTGGGATTACAGGCACGTGCCACCATGCCCAGCTAATTTTTTGTATTTTTAGTAGAGACGGGGTTTCACCGTGTTGACCAGGATGGTCTTGATCTCTTGACCTCATGATCCACCCGCCTCGGCCTCCCAAAGTGCTGGGATTACAGGCGTGAGCCACCGCGCCCGGCCGTCTTCAGGTTTTTTAATGATCGCCATTCTAACTGGCATGAGATGGTATCTCAATGTGGGTTTGATTTGCATTTATCTAATGACCAGTGATGATAAGCATTTTTTCATATGTTTGTTGGCTTCATGTATGTTTCCTTTTGAAAAGTGTCTGTTTATATCCTTTGCCCACTTTTGAATGGGTTTGTTATTTTCTTGTAAATCTGTTTTAGTTCTTTGTAGATTCTGGATATTAGCCCTTTGTCAGTTGTCAAAAAAGAAGTGCCTACTGTATGATTCCATTGACATGAGTTCTACAAAGTGCAAACTGCACAGTGATGGAAAATGCTGGGGCTCAGAGAATGATATCCAAAGTATGGCACGTTGACATGCTGAGTGCTTTGAACTAAAGAAGCAGCCTCAGAACCAAGGTCTCTCTGACCTTTCTCCACCCTGCTGTCTCTCTATCCTCTTTCTCTCTCAAAGCAAGGGAAGCAGATTTCTCTGAAGTTTTATTTATCTGGCTAAGGGAAGTTCCTCCAGAAAGAATGCCATTGTCATGAACCCTTTTCCTGAAATCTACATTAACCAGAGAAGTTGAACTTGTATTGCAGGAGAAGAGGCAAAAATTCCATCCAGGTCACCAGGCCCAGAGAGACTCTCACCTATTCTTCCGAAGGCGGCTACCTGAGAGATTGCCTGCATAACAAGACTGCCTTTGTTCTCAGTGCAATTTCTCTCCCAACTCTCCCACAGCTTATCACCATCACTCTTCAGGAGCCTCCAAGCCCCATTTCCTTCTCCCATTTCTTTCTGTAG
The DNA here is from genome assembly GCF_009761245.1 of Sapajus apella. Lineage (NCBI taxonomy): Eukaryota > Metazoa > Chordata > Mammalia > Primates > Cebidae > Sapajus > Sapajus apella. The sequence goes on along the minus strand of NW_022437022.1, from coordinate 7,197,110 downwards.
CTCAGAATGCTATTTAAGCTTCAACCATCTGGCCCGTTTTTGAGTCTAGTATTTTGTGTGATTCCTGTGCGCATGTGCACATAATAAACTTGTATGCCTCTTCTCCTGTTTGTCTACTGTTAGTTGATTCCAGAGGCTTAAATTATTGATCCATTAGAGGATGGAAAGAAAGGTCTCTCCACCCCTATGAAAGGAAATTATCAGTTGCCAGGGACCTGGAGTTGGAGAGGGAAAAGAAAAGGATTGCCAAGGGCACGAGGAAACTTTCAGGGGCGATGCCACGGCTGTGACTGTAGGACTGGCTTCATGGGTATCAAAGTCAAAACTTATGATACTATAAATATGTGCAACATATTGTCCAATTAACAATTATACAATATGTGCAATGTATAATTAACAAAATATACCTCGATGAAACTCGTTTGAAAAAACAGTTTGGTGTCTGTGCAAGTCTTGATTAAAAAAAAGATCAATGAATCAGAAGAGTGAGCCCATAATTTGACCTGTATGTGTATAAATATAAGTATATAAAGTATAAATATTAATATAATGTGTAATGAATATGTTATATATAAGTATATGTATATGTATATTTGGAAACGATATAGGATAAAGATGGTATTACCAACCAGCGGAGAACTGGTGATCATTCAATTAGTGGTTTTGGGCAGCTGACTTTTCCTATTTAAAAGTTAAAGTAGATACACACTTATGAAATAAATACCAGGTTGATCAAAGACTCAAATGTGGAAAGAAGAAAAGAGGTTAAAATTATCAGTAAAGACAAGGAGCAATGACTCATGCCTGTCATCCCAGCATTTGGGGAGGCCAAGGCAGGAGTATCACTTGAGGCCATGAGTTCAACACCAACCTGGGAAACAGCAAGATTCTCTCTCTACAAAAAAAAAAAACCAACAAAATTAGCTGGGTGTGGTGGTGCATGCCTATAGTCCCAAGCTGCTCAGGAGGCTGAGCAGGAAGTGTTCCTTGATCCCAGGAGTTCAAGGTTGCAGTGAACTATGATCACACCACTGCACTGCAGCCCGGGCAATAGGGCAAGACCCTGTCTTTAAAAATAAAAAACATTCAAAGGCATCTCAGCACAAGAAAATAAATAAATAAATAATACATGTTCATGACTAATCCTTTTCCCCAGGCCAATACAGAGTGAATGTTTTGGGGAAAAACATAATTTTTTCCCCAAAATCAAGTTTCTCACTTTTCTGCAGTTTTTGTTCTCTCTTTAGTTTTCCTTTGGGACTTTCAGGATTAGATGATCCAGAAGGCAAATGAAAGAATTTCTACTGAGAATAATATAACTGATTCCCAGGAAACAGGACAGAGACATGCATCTGAGCTTCAGCTGGCCTTGACTTTCAACTGAGAGCCTCTTGAGCACCTGCAGTGACAAAAGCACAGGGACCAGTTGGTGTCTTCTCGCTCCCACACCACCTCCTTCTTTCCTGCAGAAGCATTTTTCTGCACCTGCGGGAGCAGGACCACTAAGTCTCCAGTGACAGAAGGACTCACATGTCCTGAGGTCACATTTCTGATAGATTGCAGTGCCCTCTGTGAATCAGATCCCTGCTGGGCTGGCCTGCCCATAATCCAACTCTTATTTTAAAAACTTTAAACTTTTAAAAAACTTACAAATAATAATACAAGAAAAAATGCCCAATAAAAATATGCCAGGCAATGGATAGGCAAACTTCTTGATTTTCTTTTAGCCAGAACCTCCCAACACAGCCAAGTGCAAGCAGCAGGGCAGGCAGACCAAGGCAACCAGAAGCACCCCAGTTGCCACGTGCAAACTAAAGGAGGGGTCTTCTCTGGGTGGATAAGACTCAGGGCTGTATTCCACAGCAGCTGAGCTCAGCCCCACTCACCCTCAGGGCCAGGTGCCTTTTGGCATGGAGAAACTTCATTACTTTCCATCGTATCCCTGGTCAGAATTCCTCTTCCTTGGTTTACAGACCACTCATTAGCCCAGTTTTTCTCAACCTTCTTATCATTGCCACCCTTTTCTCAAGAAACCTTTTAGACATTTATTTCCTAATTACTCCCTGCCATAAAGTAGTAATGATACAAGAGATAGAAAGAAATAATTTAGGCAGATAGTGAGGGCAAAAGAGTCCTCAGCAGAACTTCCCTTCTAACAAAAAGCAGCCCAATAAACCATTTTCTTCTTACAACAAGCAGGCAGAAAGATTGAGCTGCAAACACAGAGAAGGAAGCTGAAAGCTTGCATGGGGAATGCCAGCAGCTGCACCAACAGAAAAAGGCTGCCTGGGGCCAGGCATGTCCACTGTGGAAGCTCCACCTCCCCTTTTTTGTTAGCATGTGTACAGTAAGAAATGGACAACATAGAGAAGCTCAGGCAGAGAACCCACCTGCATAATAAAAGATTGGGGTGGGGGCTGCCAGAGATTCACGCCCTATGCAGATGGCACACCTGGTTCTAACTGGTTTTTCATGTCCTGTGTAGATCAGACACCACCTCCCCACTAGCTCATTTATAAAAACCCCGCATCTCACTGTGGATAGGCAACGACCCCTCTCTGTAGCAGAGCGATAGTCTCGTTCTTTTACCGATTAAATTTCTACTCTTAACCTCACCGTTTGTATGTCCACATCATTGATCTCTGTGGCCATGAGGAAAAAACCTCAGGTGTCACCCCAGACAGTGAGCTGCTTCGGTAATACACAGATCTACTGCATATTGGTCATGGACTAAAGGACTTTAGAGGACCATAAATCACTGGCATTTCCAAGATTTTTTGCCCCAACTTTTGAATAAACTTTTGCCCCAGGGGTGATGTCACTCTGTTGAGAGTACATGCATTAGCTGTTAGCTGTGGAGGCTGTCCTCCATCACCAGAGGAATCCACCCACTTGCAGAGAAGTCGAACACAGCCTTCACACTGATGGCACTACGACAACCAGCAGAGCCACTCTGGGGCCAGGCAACCAGTGACAGTACTACGGTACCACCTGCAGGCAGCAAGAACCCGACACAAACCCCACCACCTGCTATGCCTACTCCCCGTGCTCCCTCCACCTCACTGACCTCCACTCTCACCCGGGTCTCTTCTGTTCCCACATGCTGCTTCCTGGTTTGCAGGAGAGAGAGAGATTCCTCTAACAAGGGAATCTCATGATCTTTGAATGCTTGATGAACAAAACCTCATAGTCTCTAAACTGGCCAGCTGATAAAGTAACAAATTCATTCATGTTCTATTTGGATCATTCAAACAATGAGAGCAGGAGAGGATCCTGTGCTTGAGGCTATGGGTGGGGGAACAGGAAGTTGTCCCGAAGCACAGGACATTGGGTGTGAGAAATGCAGCATCCTTTCCAGAAAGAGCTGATGCTTGAGCACAGTCTTGAGGAACGGGCATGGCCTGGTATCATGGATAATTGGGGACCTTTGTGCACAGACCAGAGAGCAGACGGGCTTGGGAAACTGCATCATAATGCAGCGGCCGTGGTGTGGAGTAAGGGTGCGGAAACCGAGGGACTGAGGATGGTGGACAAGGGGCTGGGAGCCACAGACCATGCCACGTCGGTTTGGTGGCTCTTGACAAGTGGCACCTCAAGCTGTGCCCACAGAGAGGGGTAGGCTGCAAGAGTCCTGTCCTGGGGCTGTGAGAGTTAAGGAGGGCTCTGCTGGAGACTGCAGAGAAAGAGAGATGGCCTGTCAGGCTCAGATGGGACAGGACAGAATAAATAACAGGGAAAGAACTAGACCAGAATCCATCCAGACCCATGGGGCGGATGAAGCCTGAGGGTCTAAGCCCAAGTCACTGTCTGATTTTAGTAATTTCAGGAAGTCAAATAAGCAGATGTACTTTAAAGCAGGTTTGAGCCCATCATGATTTAGGAAGAAAAGACACAGATACCACTGGCCAAAGGCCTAAGCTGATTCGAATATGTCTGGTATTTAAGCAGTGACTGTGCAGGAAATCATGAGTTCAAATGGACAATCCATCTTCAGACCAGCATGGAGCAGCAGTGGGAATAGCCAGCAGCCAGAATGAGCTCATAAGCTCCCAAACAGCAGCTTCTGCAGCCTACTCAACAGGCAAAGAAAACGAATGGAAAGAAACGAAGTGAAAAAGAAAGTCTGGGTCTTCAGTTGGATTTGTGCCTTCTGCTGAAGAGTGGCATTCTATTATCTTCCCTTCTTTCCCTCCCCATGCTGCAACAAATACAGGGCTAGAGGGTTGGCCTCTCCGCCCCCACCCACTGTGTTGCAATAGCATGGTTTGAGTGATTGGTACCAGCTCCATGGACAGACTCTAACTGGTCCACACTAAGCAATTGTAATTTGGTCCTCTAAGTAGAGATTGGTTCAGGAACCCAGACCTAAGCCCGTTCGGGAATGAATTGGTTCAGAAATGGGCATGTGGCTCAATTCAAACCAACACAATGCAAGAAGTTTGGGTTTCTGGGTTTCTCCTCTTCAGAGAACCACAAGACATAAAACTCTCTCCCACTGGATGTGAACAGAGAAGCACAAAGCCCTGACTCAGCTGCAGCCAAACCACAACCACTCAGAAAACTAGTCTGTGGGTGAAACTGATATTGCAGATGTCCGAACAGACAGGCAGAAGATACCTGGATGCTCGAAGACCACACTGAGCCGCTGGATCGAACAGCCCCGAAGTGCACCAGAGCCCTGGATTTCTGTATGTGAGTCATTCCATTTTCTCGTTAAAGCTGGCTTGAGTGGCATTTCTTCTCCTTTGCAATTAAAACACCCTAGTGGTCCCCCTTCAGTTTGGACCAACTCTCAGTCTCATGGGTCGGCATGCTTCTCACTCAGTGTTCGCCTGAGTGTGGGTGCTTATCTATTAGCACCCTGAAAAATGCAAAATGTGAATGAAATTTCTAACATGATTTTTTTTAAGTTTGTGCTTATATACTCTACAGTGTTTCAACAAATTAGTGTTGTACACAATTAAAATCGTGTAATTGCAAGTACACACACACACACACACACACACACGCAAATCCATTATTCCCTCCAAAAGGTTGACTTCTTTTCCCCTTGTTAAGCTTATGCTAAGTAGACAGTAGGGCTCTAGTAAAAACAGTGAGCAAAAACTATGGTAACAGGCATGACGCCAAGGATATCATGCCGGCCCACATTGTACGTGAGTAAATACATCTATTTGCTATGCTACTCTGTGGCCAGGTCTATGTAACACTAAACATCTAATTGAAAACTAAAAATAATCAAGTAACAGTGAGGGTCTCAAAATAGTCATGGCTTTAAAATATGAAATAGAATTTTACATGTTAAAGTTTTCATCCCATGATCTACCTACAATATAGTTCATTGGAATTAAGGTAAAAACTGAATTTTAGCATTTGTGTACTTTGCTAATTAAGAGCTAATATACTGTATTCCTAAACCACTCCATAGGCCAGAACTAGAAAATAAAACATAAAATTGAATTTGAAGTCCCTGTATTTTTCCTTAATATGGTCATCTAAATTTTGAGACTCCTATACATTTTCCAGATGTAGATTCCACATTAATTTCACAATTTAATTTTGAAACATAAACGTATTTCAAATGTTCACAGATGTTAGAGTTAAAATACTCAAATTTAAAACGCATACATTCTCTGGCAGTGGTAAATATATACTGTATTTTTGAAGAATTCACATAACACTTCAAAAATGTTTGTGTAAAGTTGAAGAAAAAAAAAGGAATGACATTTTAACTAAAGTGTGTCTCATGACAATTATGAAAGAACAAAAACAGATATTTAACTTGTTTATTACAATATAAACACCAGTAAGTTTTAAATAAACTATCTAATGAATGGCCTAGAATATAACAATATGGTAAACACTGTCTCAAACAAATATTTAAATATATTACCTAAGAGGAAAAAAATAAACAATAGTACTGGCATTTGCCCAAGACACTCACTTGCAAGTTGTTGTATTTATTTACTAGACCTACAGAGTATCTTTCATCTCAAGGAGTCCAATTTAATGTTAAAAATCTTGAAAATAACCAGAGGCTAACACACTGCCTAACTCTCTTCCAAAAACTCCCTAAGAAATTATATATCCATCAAAATGTAAGAATCAGCTTAAACAATTATATTTAAAGAATAACTCTTGGAGGCCAGGCGCAGTGGGTCACGCTTGTAATCCCAGCACTTTGGAGGCCGAGACAGGTGGATTGCTTGAACCCAGGAGATTGAGACCAGCCTGGGCAACATGGCGAAACTCTGTCTCTACAAAATATTAGCCAGGCGTGGTAGCAGGTGCCTGTAGTCCCACCTACTCAGGAGGCTGAGATGAGAGGATCACCTGAGCCCTGGAGGTCAAGGCTACAGTGAGCCATGTTCATGCCACTGCAACCCAGCCTGGGTGACATAGTGAGACCCTGTCTCAAAAAAAAAAAAAAAAAGAATAACTCCTCTCTCTCCCTCCATCTCTTTCTCTTTCTCTCTCTCTCTCTCACACACACACCCTACATACATGAGCACATACGTAAAGAAAAAAATACCAAATTTATTATTTGGATCTGAATATATAGGCAGTACTATTTAGCCTAATGTTTTTAAGCTACTGCTCTCTGATATATTTTTGGAGACTCTCAAGTTTTCTGCCTAGAGTATTAAATTTGTACTTCTTCATTTCAGTACTAATCTAACATTGTGAATGCAGGCACGCTCTGGGTGATTTGGGTATCTGATTTCATTTGTGGTTGTGCTTCTTGACTACATGGTCATCAGGTAATATCACTAATATCACTTTAGGTTTGGTGGGCTATGCAGAGATAGACTTAATAGATTAAGGATTTTTTGTGGGGGGAGTGGGGACAGAGTCTCTGTCGCTCAGGCTGCAGTGCAGTGGCGCCATCTCAGCTCATGCAACCTCTGCCTCTCAGGTCAAGTGATTCTCCCACCACAGCTTCCCAAGTAGCTGAGACTGCAGATGCGTACCACCATATCTGGCTAATTTTTTTGTATTTTCAGTACAGACAGGGTTTCACTATGTTGGCCAGGCTGGTCTTGAACTTCTGACCTCAAGTAATCCACCTGCCTCAGCCTCCCAAAGTGCTGGGATTACAGGACTAAGCCACCATGCCCAGCCCAAGGATTTATTTATTTATTTATTTATTTATTTTTTTGAGACAGAGTCCTGCTCTGTCACCCAGGCTGCAGTGTAGTGGAGCGATCTCAGCTCACTGCAACCTCTGCCTCCCAGATTCAAGCGATTCTCCTGCCTCAGCCTCCCGAGTAGCTGGGACTACAGGCACATGCCACCGCACCTGGCTAATTCTTTGTATTTTAGTAGAGACAGGGTTTCACTGTGTTAGCCAGGATGGTCTCCATCTCTAACCTTGTGATCCACCCACCTTGGCCTGGGATTACAAGCTTGAGCCACTGCACCCAGCCGGATTATTTTTAACCTGGTGAAGGTAAATTTCCTTGCAGACCACAGAAGAAATACGTATTTTGCAATATTCTGAATAAAGAAAAGCGTTAGCAGAATTGCATTGACTCCAAAACAGAGACTGCCAAAGACAACAGAGGAGGGGAGGGGCAAGCAGGAAGATTGTCAAGGTTAGGTGCAAATTTGCTTCACTGACACTGTTAATTTAAATTAGATTGGTTTCACAACTTTGTTTGGATTAAAAGATACATTAATCTTATTTTACAATTGAACAAGGTCTGTATAAAGAGAGATTATAGGCTTGTATTTTTACATATTCATATTAAATATAATAAAAAATAATTAAGGTTAAAAAACAGACAGCTAATTGAATCTCCTGAACTCTTTCATTTACACACACACACACACACACAAATGGGTTTCTTATTAAAATTTCCCATTCCTCTGAAATTTCACGTCACATTAGCAGGGTGGGAAATTTCAGACAACTGCTAAATCACGGCATCAGCCAGGCTCCATGGTCCGTATCTTGCTAGCATAAAATGTAGTCTTACAACATGTTCTTAAACACACAGATTTTCATTCAACAATATATCTGCTTGTGGCTTTCCAAACAGAGGTTTCATAACATAGGGTCTGGCACTGAGGTAATAAAAAAATAAAAATAGTCACTCTGATTCAATTCATTCAACCAATATTTATTAAGTGTACAGTACACTGTAGCAGATTCTCGTGATAAAATGGTAATTTCTTTTCTTTCTCTTCTCTTCTCTTTTCTTTTCTTTCCTTTCCTTTTGTTTTTTTCCGAGACAGAGTCTCGCTCTGTCACCAGGCTGGAGTGCAGTGGCACGATCTCGGCTCACTGCAATCTCCCTCTGCCTCCCCGGGATCAAGAAGTGATTTTCCTGCCTGAGCCTCCGGAGTAGCTGGGACCACAGGTGCGTACAACCACACCCAGCTAATTTTTTGTATTTTTAGTAGAGACAGGATTTCACCGTGTTAGCCAGGATGGTCTCGATCTCCTGACTTTGTGATCCGCCCATTTTGGCCTCCAAAGGGCTGAGATTACAGGTGTGATCTCAGCACCATGCCTGGACTTATTTTCATTTTTTTTTTCACTGTGTCTCCCAGGCTGGAGTACAGTGGCACAATCACAGCTTACTTCAGCCTCGAACTCCTGGACTCAAATGTTTTTCCTACCTCAGCCTCCCAAGTAGCTAGGATTACAGGTGAGGCACCACACCCAGCTAATTTTTTTTTTAAAGACAATGTCTCACTGTCTTGGTCAGGCTGGTCTCAAACTCCTGGCCTCAGGCAATTCTCTCACTTTGGCCTTCCAAAGTGCTGAGATTATAGGCATGAGTCCCCTCGCTCAGCAATGCTGATTTTCAAAACAACAGCAAGGCTTTTGCCTTCATGGATCTTATGACCCAGTGGAGGAAATAGCTATTGGCCACACAATCATGTAATCGGAGGGTAGTAACTAACTGTGGCAAGTGCTCCAAGGTCAGCTAGTGCTTTGAGAAAGTTATACAGACACCCAAGTCAGGCTTCGTCAACCCAATAGTCCACTGCCAAAAAGGAGCGCTCGCTTTGATCTGGGAGTTGATCTAGACTAGCATTCTGGCTGACAACACAATGAACATAGCTTTAGAAATCACACCAGTCACACTTTAAATAATCTTTCCTAATCTTCCCTCTCAACTCTCAGGAACACAGCTGACCCTTACACTGCAATATGCGGAAAACATTTCCTGTTGATCCATTAGAAGGAGAAGGAGAAAGAAAGGAAGAGGAAAATGAAGGGGAAGAGAAAGAAGAAGAGAGAGATGAAACGTGGCCAACATAGCCAAACCCCATCTCTACTAAAAATACAAAAATGAGCTGGGCCGTGGGGCACACGCCTGTCGTCCCAGCTACCCCAGAGGCTGAGGCATGAGATTCGCTAGAAACCGGGAGGCAGAGGCTGCCGTGAGCCGAGATTGCCCTACTACACTCCAGCCTGGGCAACAGAGTAAAATCCTGTCTCAAAAAAAAAAAAAAGAGAGAGAGAGAGATGAAAGAAAAGAAAGGATTCCAGGCGTCACGGAATGGAGTGGCCAACGGCCTACAGAGCAACATGCCCAAGTTTTGTTGTGACCACCGCGATACGTACCTCACCCAGGACTCTCCATCTGTGGGAAAGACTCACTGCAGTGGCAGGAAACACAAAGAGAATGTGAAAGAAGCTATCAGAAAGGGATGGAAGAGCCGGCTCAGAGCCTGATTGACAAAACAACAGCTGCATTTCAACAAGGAAAGACACCTCCATTCTCTGCTCCTCCTCCTGCAGGGGCGATGACATCACCTCCCCCGTCTTCTGGGACCTCCTCACCCTGGTATGATGCCAGCACCCCGTATGGGGGGCCTTCCCGTGATGCCAATGATGGGCCCTCCTCCTCCCAGGATGCCAGTGGGACCTGCTCCTGGAATGAAGCCACCCATGGGAGGCCACGTGCTAGTGATGCCTGGGCACCCAATGATGAGACCTCCTGCCCGTCCCATGATGGTGCCACTCAGCTCGGAATGACTCGACTAGACAGATAAGGATAGAGGGGAGGTCTCATTATATCAGTTTTGTGTTACCTGTTCTGCTTCACAGGAGATCCTGCTGCTGCGATGTGGGTTTTCTAAACAGCATAAGGAAGACCTGCTCCCTGGTCCTATCAGAGAGTAGTTTTGGAGGGGAGAAGTAGGACAACACAGATGCCGTTTTCCTTTGTATCGGGAAGTGTGAAAATAAAATCGTCGACTCTTTTAGTTAAAAGTGTATTCCCTTTTTCCTCCCTGCTGTATTCTCTGTGTATTATAAAAGAAATGGAACATTCCAAAAAAAAAAAAAAAAGGAAAGAAAGGAATGGAAGAAGGTTAAAAGGAAGGAAAGAAGGAAGGGAGAGAGGGAAGGAAGAAGGATGGAGGAAAGCAAGGACGGTGGGGAAAGAAGACAGCTATGAGATACAAGTTGAGCAACTACTCTCAACTCACACCCTCCAATGGCTCCCATTTCATTCAGAGCAAAAGCCAGGGGCCCTCCAGAGGCCAACAAGGCCTAAGGGAACCACTTCCCTGGACAATCACACCTCAAGGCCTGAGTGGGGATGTTCTTCCCTAGACATCTGCATGTCTCACCCCAGCTTCCTTCAAGCATTCACTCAAATGACACCTTCAGGGAGGCCTACCCTGCACCCTTCTTACAATGCCCCCTCCTCTCACTGCCTAGCTCAGCTCTGCTCCATAGCACCCTCACCCTCTCCTGTATTCAGTCATTTTCTTATTTATTATGCTTCCTGCCTGCTCACCCAAAGTCAACTAGAATGCAAACTTCTTGAGGGCAGGGGTTATTTAATGTTTTGCTCATTGCTGTATCACCAGCAAGTTAAATTATGCCTGGCATGTTATAGTCAATCAAATACTTACTGAATAAATGAATGAATGAACATTTTGGCAACAGCATTACGATAATACCACAAGGGACCTCTGTCTTATAATGTTACCTCCATGCCGGCCAAGGACAGTACACAAACGTGCAGTTAATAACTATGTTAAAATCGTTTTTAAAAAATACGTTAAAATATCTCTCAGCTGGGCGAGGTGGCTCATGCCTGTAATCCCAACACTTTGGGAGGCCAAGGCAGGAAGATTGCTTGAGCCCAGGAGTTTGAGAGCAGCCTGGGCAACATGGTGAGATCCCATCTCACCATACGTGTGTGTGTGTATATATGTGTGTGTGTGTGTGTGTGTGTGTGTGTGTGTGTGTGTATGTGTAAAGAAAGAGAGGAGAGTACTGACTTAGTTACTAGGGCCAGGCATTGTGTTAAGTGCCGTCCATGAATTATTTGTTTAATTATTGCCACAAGCCTGTCAAGGGTATCTTTACCCCAAGAACACGGCTTTAGAAATCACACCAGTCACACTTGAAATAGGCTTTCCTAATCTCATCTCTCAACTCTCGGAACACAGCTGACCCTTACACTGCAATTTAAGGAAAACATTTCCTGCTGATCCACCAGAAGGAGAAGGAGAAAGCAAGGAAGAGGAAAATGAAGGGGAGGAAGGAGAAAAAAAGGAGCGCGATGAAGCCTGGCTAGCATAGTGAAACCCCATCTTTACTATACATACAAAAAACTAGCTGGGCCGTGATGGCACACACCTGTAGTCCCAGCTACCCCAGAGGCTGAGGCACGAGAATCACTGGAACATGTTACAGATGAGGAAACTGAGGCAGAGAGGTCAGGCAATCTGCCAGCAGTTACACGGCTGGCAAGAGGAAGAGCCAGGGTCGGAGCTGGGTTCAGATCAGGCCGCCGGTCTCGTGGCCCAAGCTCTCAGCTACGTTCTTCTCCCCACCCTTTCGGTGAACAGAGGTCTACAAAAGGCCGCAGTCACTCAGTGCTCATGGGAAGCAGTCCAATGGTCTGCCCCATTCAAGAATAATTTCTAGAGCATCTAGCAAAATCCAGAGAACAGACAGAATTTATCATCATCCTAACAAAGTGGAGGAAGCCCACGTTGAGGGTGTGAAGAGAGCAAACTCTATCATTTACGGATTGCCATGTGGGGTACTAGGCAGCCATGCTTCAGACAAACTCTTATCATTATTAGCTCCTAATTTGCATCAATATCGGTCAGCGGAGCTTGGGGTTTTACTCTGATAATTATCCAAAGTAAAATTACAGCATATGTTGCAAATTACAGACAGGCCCACCCTCCTTGTGGACGAACTGGGTTGAGGCAGGGTCTGTAGAATGAACCACAATGTGGCATTTGCTCCATAGGAGGCGGCCCGGGATGGCAGCCAGAGGCAGGGCCATCGTTCCCCAGGGCATGGATCCAGGACCCCTCAACACACAAATGGACGCTTGAAGTCCAAGCTGTAGGCCATTAGGATACCCACGATCATCCTTAGCAGGCAAGTGTTTTTAAATGAATTTTACGAAATGCTATTTGTGGTTGTTTTTTAATCTTAGTAAAGAGCCAGAAATGTCTTTAAACATTTTAACTTTTCAGAAGCTTAAATACATTGACCCAATCATGCAGCGTGCTTAGCAATGAGCCTATAGAGTGACAGTTGGGCTTTGGAAGGGGCTACCTTATGTTATACCCGCTGATGATCGTGAGATGTCTATTTAGACAACGCCTCATTATTCATAATAAAGCAATCAGCGTATGGGGTAATGCTTTCTAGTCTGTTTTCTTCAACTAAAAATATATGTCATCTTAACTGAGGAAAACGGTGGACTAAAATAAAATGTGAGAAGGAAACACTTAAGGAAAGAGCTGTTAGCTTCTAAGAATTCCACGTTTTAAATAGACATGTGCTGGGTGTCAAGCCCCGTGATAAGCTTTCAGGACACAAAAGTGAAGAAGGGCCCCATTCCCATCCTGAGAAATGTGACGCTTGTGGAGAAAGCGGTCCTAGAAGCAGATTAAACCAGTAAGTGCCAGAAAAGAGGGAGGAGCAGAGGGAGCGATCAATTTGGCCTAGGACTTGAAAAAGAGGCACCGTTACACCGAATCTTGGAGAATAAGGGGATTTTCCCAGACAGAGGCACAAGTAAGAATTATAACCTACACAAACCGGATTAACTTCTTGTGGGAAGAAACTCCTCGGCAGGAAGTGAAGGGAATAAAACAAATACGCACCATGATGACTGGCATTTGTGCGGGCAGTGCCCTACTGCTCCCTCACGTCTAAAACTGACTGTGGCATCCTGGTAACCTAAGTAAGTCAGAACAAAGGATTCGGAAAAAAGAACTTGAAGCATGAGTTCTTGCCTTAGGAGATGTTTTCTAGATGGGTAAGAGACAGGAGAACTATAGCAGCGCATTCAAATTGGCATGTGATAACAACTCAACCTGGGCAGATTGGGGCAGCATGTGCAGGACTGTGGATGTAGGCTACATACTCTACTCAAACGTATCGGACAAGGCACCTGGAAAGACTGTTTTTCCATGGTCCCCACTTGCAAAAGGTCATAGCAGCATCCAAGGTAGGTTTCAAGCGGGTTTTAGTCTGGGTTGTCAGAGGCCAGAGCCTAGGCCAGCTTCCTAGATGGTGGGACCTGTGCAGATGCACGGGGACCATGCCCAGAAGATCCTTGCTTTGTTTTATCAGCAAATGCTTATTGAATAAATGAATGAACGAACACTTGGCACCATCTGGGAAGCCTTAATGTTATCTTTGAACTTGTGTTTTGGACGTGAAGTCCAACAGGACACAGAACAATGAATGAGCAGAGGACACAGTCACAATGCCCATGTCTGCAGTACTCACATTCATGGCATTGGCGATGCCCAGGAGTGCAGAATTCCCGTGGCCCATGAGGAGTGGCATTCAGTGACACCCAAACCAAGTACTCGGGCAAGCAGGTCGCATCTGTGACAGAGTGACAGGGCACTGACAGCTCCAAGAGCCACGCTCTGCTTTTGATCTAGAACCGGTTTCCAAAGTAATGAAAGGAACACAAAAGACCAAGGAGCCCTATCATGTTCGCTATGACCCATGTTATTTTGTATTAACCAACCAGCTATGCAGAAAATAGTGGTGTAGAAGGAAAAGGAAACAGAGGTCTCCACGTCATTCCTTGTCCTTTCCGTCCTCCCTTACTCATCGGTAAGCCAAGGTGGAGTGTCATAGAATGTGCATAGATCAGGAGGAATAAAAACAGGCGAGTTCGTGCTGTGTGGTGTTTCCACCCTTCTGGTAGAAACAAAATACACCTGTACAATCTACAAACTATGCATTGTGTCATTATGTGTGAGTCCCATATGAGTTAAATGCTCTTATATTTGCCTTGAAAACTAGCACTGTGGCCAGGTGTGGTGGCTCACACCTGTAATCCCAGCACTTTGGGAGGCTGAAGCGGATGGATCACCTGAGGTCAGGAGTTCGAGACCAGCCTGGCCAACATGGTGAAATCCCATCTCTACTAAAAATAATAAGTTAGCTGGGTGTGGTGGCACATGCCTGTAGTCCTAGCTACTCAGGAGGCTGAGGCAAAAGAATTATTTGAACCCAGGAGGCAGAGGTTGCAATGAGACAAGGTCGCGCCACTGCACTCCAACCTGGGTGACAGAGTGAGGCTCCATCTCAAAAAAAGAAAAGAAAACTAGCACTGCCCAACATGAAGATGAATGTTAAAATTAATGCCAGCAATTTAAATTTTAAATTATCTTTCCTTAGAATGCCATTAAATAGCAAACAAAAATACTGTGAGAAGCTAAGAGAGGCTGTGAAAATAGCATAAAGGTCTATATTTCATTACCTTTAATAGCAGTCTTTTCTGCTTTTTGAACAAGGGACAACACATTTTCATTTTGCACTGTGCCTTGCAAATTATGTACACAGCTCTGGGGTGAATCCATGGTTTTCAATATATATAAATATAGGAATACATATAGCTGTATTTGTCTGATATATCTATATCTATATCTATACATGTATATATCCATATATATATCTTTACATATGTATATCTGTACATATGTTTATATTTTCATATATGTATATGTACATATACAAATATCTGTAGGTATGGGTATATGTATAATGTATATCTATACACATATATTATATCTATATATCTATATAGAGATTTAGCTCTGCCCATCAAAAAGGCCCAGGAGCAATGATTCTCCAATAGCAATGAGCTCACCTGTAACCACTCCACGCTACATAGACCCAGGGCTCTGAGGAGAAATGGCTGATTTGGGAACAGGGAAAATACAATCTGAAATTTGAACATGTCATTCCAGAAATTATTGATGGGCATATCAAAAGGCCATAAAAGACATCTTGAAGTAGTTCCCACTGACTGAATCTGAAACAATTTGAGGATCAAAATAGCCTATTAAAAGAAATAGAAATTTGTCAGTCCATACTTATATAAATAAATAATTTGAAAGTTTGAGAATAAACATAACACATAGTCTCAAAGTACTGCCTCACAAAAGTCCTATTAGTTACAAAGGGAAAGAGAATATGTTACCAATGGGGAAATCTGGCAGACACCAGGAGAATCAAGTGATCAAAGCTAACATCACTGATAATGGACAATTCAACACGGTGTGCCATCTGATAGCATGCAATGATATTTCTGCCAAATATGCAAACTTGAATCTAATATTACAAAATTCCGACAATCACAAATTGAGGGACATGCTACAAAATAAAATAATGTGTGTAATCTCCAAAGTATCCAGGTAACAGAAGACAAGAAAAGTCTGTGGAGCCAGTCCAGTGTGAAGGGCAGTAGGAGAGATGACAAGTGCACTGTGCGATTTTGGACTGGGTTTTGCTATAAAGAGCACTCTTAAAAAAAAAAAAAAAAAGAGCACTCTTGGAACAATTGGTGAAACCTGAATGGTATCTGAAGATTACAAGATGGTAATGTATCAACAGAGATTGCCTGATTTTATGGCCATCTGGTGGCTACGTAGGAGCATGGCCTTGTTTGCTGGAAATGCACATAAAATATTCAGCGGTGAAGGGGCATCACATCAGCAACTTACACCCAAATGACTCCGGAAACACTAAGGTTCTTGTACTATAATTGCAACTATTATGTCAATTTGAGATTGTCTCAGAATACAAAGAAGTTAAAAGTTTAACAAAGAAAATAAAGTAAAAGATGATCAGTTCTCAGTGAACAACAAAAAAAGTTCTGGGTAGAGCCTTACTTGGTGGTTCACACCTGTAATCCCAGCTCCTCAGGAAGCTAAAGCAGGGGGATCTTTTGAGCCCAAGAATTCAAGACCAGCCTGGGCAACATAGTGAGACTCCATTTATTTAAAAAATAGTTCTGAGTAATATGTATCTTAGGAGAACTCCTTTAACACTGTTCCAACACCCTGAACCCACTCTGCTTTTAGGTAAATCCTACTACATGAAAGGGAGAAAAGTGAAGAAATACTACCACCTACTGGCTATGGAACAAATATTCTCAAGTTAATACAGAAAAAAAGAATTCTGAGATTTACTTGGGCAATGGAAAATAGAGCTTTTTAGGGACACTGGCCTTTAGAAGTTGTTGGAGAGCAAAGGAAACAGAGGTCTTTTAACCTTGAGGCATGCCTAAGAATTAAATCTGAAACTCAGAGCAGATGACAGATGGCTTTTCGATTTTCAGATGAGTCCCAGGAAGGGAGGTAAAGAGAAGGGGTTCATCTAGAGGGTGTAATAAGGACAAAATAATTTTTCATTCCCCACCCCAACCTTGGCAGCCCTGGAGAAGATGAATTCCCTAGAAAAGAGAAGGAATGGGAGTAGGGTACTGGGCCAGGACTCGAGGAGGGAGAATACTGCTAGCAAGGCCTAAGCTAACTCATGGGGCAACTCAGTGAGACCCAGAAGAGGAAGAACATCCTCTTTCTCCCAGCAGGTGCAGCTCCACGGGAGAAGTTTCTGACCTTACCCGGAGCTGAGTTCATTTAGAGAGCAGAGTGAAATAAAGGGGTACAAGAAGCAGTGGAAAGGTTCTGGAAGTTCACTGGGTCCCCAAGCAGGCCATTCCTGCCTGGCACCACAGCAACCGAGAGGGTGGCCAGAGGTGCGGGGTTCAGAGGGGGTGGGCAATGCCGCAGGGAGAAGGAAGTCTCCAGTTGAAATTTGTAGCAATTTGAACTGGGTGAGAAGTCTCCTGGTCAGAACTTGGGGGAGGATGAGAATCTGGTGTGCAGACTCCACAGGCGGGGAAAGAACCAAAGCCCTTTTTTTTTTACAGCTGGGGGTGGGTAGACTGGGCAAGTTCTGAAGCCCTGCTTGGGCTGTAGGCAGGGGCATGGTGGGGGTGAAACTGGCCCTTCAGATTGCATGGGAGCTGAGTGAGGCCTGCGGCTTCCAGCTTTCCTCAACTTCCTTGACAACCTGCATGGCTCAGTAGAGGCAGTCATAATCCTCCTAGGTACACAACTCACCTGGGAACCTCACCCCCAAACACCCACAGCAGCCGCAGCAGGACCCACCCAAGGAGAGTCTGAGCCCAGACAGGCCTAGCACTGCCCCCACCTGATGGGCCTTCCCTACCCACCCTGGTAGCTAAACACAAAGGGCATATACTCTTGGGAGTTCTAGAGTCCCACCCACTGCCAGTTCCTCTCCATAAACCATAGCTGATGCTCTACAGAAAGCGCCACCTCCCAGCAAGAGACCAACCAGCACAAAAATAGAATGTTAAACCACCAAAGCTAAGAACACTCACAGAGTCCATTTCAACCCCCGCCACCTCCCCCCGGAGCAGGTGCTGGTATCCACAGCTGAGAGACCCATAGACGGTTCACATCACAGGACTCTGTGCAGACAACTTCCAGTACCAGCCAGACCAGGCAGACCTGCTGAGTGGCTAGACCCAGAAGAGAGAGAACAGTTACTGCAGCTCAGCTCACAGGAAGCCACATCTATAGACAAAGAGGGAGAGTACTACATTAAGGGAATTCCCTGTGGGACAAAGAATCTGAACAACAGCCTTCAGCCCTAGACCTTCCCTCTGATAGAGCCTACCCAAATGAGAAGGAAACATGAAACCAACTCTGGTAATATGACAAAACAAGGCTCTTTAACACCTCCAAAAACATCACACTAGCTCAGCAGCACTGGATCCAAACCAGGAAGAAATCCATGATTTACCTGAAAAAGAACTCAGGAGGTTAGTTAGGGACCAGAGAAAGGCGAAGCCTAATGCAAGGAAACCTAAAAAACAATACAAGAAGTGAATGGAGAAATACTCAAAGAAATAGGTAGAATAAAGAAAAACAATCAAAACTTCAGGAAATATTGGACACACAGAAATGCAAAATGCTCTGGAAAGTCTCAGCAATAGAATTGAACAAGTAGAAGAAAGAAATTCAGAGCTTAAAGACAAGGTGGTTGAATTAACCTAATTCAATAAAGATGAAGAAAAAACAATAAGAAAATATGAACAAATCTTCCACAAAGTCTGGGATTATCTTAAATGACCAAACCTAAAAACAGTCGGTGTTCCCGAAGAAGAAGACAATTCTAAACACTTGGAAAACATATTTGTGGGAATAATCAAGGAAAACGTCCCCAGCCTTGCTACAGACCCAGCCATCCAAAGAACACCTGGGAAATTTACCATAAAAAGATCATCACCTAGGTATTTTGTCAACAGGTTATCTAAAGTTAAGTTAAGGAAAGAAAAGAGCTGTGAGACAAGAGCACCAGGTAACCTATTAGGGAAAATATATCAGGTTAACAGCAGATTTCTCAGCAGAAACCCTACAAGCTAGAAGGGATTGGGGCCCTATCTTCAGCCTTCTCAAACAAAACAGTTATCAGCCAAGAATTTTGAATCCAGTGAAACTAAGCATCATTTTATGAAGGAAAGATACAATCTTTTGCAGACAAAAGCTGAGAGAATTTGCCACTACCAAACCACCACTACAAGAACTGCTTAAAGGCACTCTAAATCTTGAAATAAATTCAGGAAACACATCAAAACAGAACCTATTTAAAGCATAAATCACACAGGACCTATAAAACAAAAATATAAGTTAAAAAGCAAAAACAAAAAACAAACAAAAAAAAAGGTATACAGGCAACAGATAGCATGATGAATGGAATGGCACCTCACATCCCACTACTAACATTGTAAATGGCCTAAATGCTGCACTTAAAAGACACAGAACTGCAGAATAGATGAATAACTCACCAACCAACTATCTGCTGCCTTCAGGAGACTCACCTAACACATCAAGATTCACATAAAGTAAAGGGATGGAAAAAAGCATTTTATGCAAATGGACATCAAAAGTGAGCAGGGGTAGCTATTCTTATATCAGACAAAACAAACTTTAAAGCAACAGCAGTTTTAAAAAAAGGCAAAGAGGGACATTATATAATGGTAAAAGGCCTTGTCCAACAGGAAAATATTACAATCCTAAACATATGTGCATCTAACACTGGAGCTCTCAAATGTATAAAACAATTACTAGACCTAAGAAATGAGATAGACAGCAACACAATAATATCGGGAGACTTGAATACTCCACTGACAGCGCTAGACAGGTCATCAAGACAGAAAGTCAACAAAGAAGCAATGGATTTAAACTATACCTTGGAACAAATGGACTTAACAGATGTATATCAAACATTTCATCCAACAACTGCAGAATATACATTCTATTCAACAGTGCATGGAACTTTCTCCAAGATAGACAATATGATAGGCCATAAAATGAGCCTGAATAAATTTAAGAAAACTGAAATTATATTAAGCACCCTCTCAGACCACAGTGGAATAAAACTGGAAATCAACTTCAAAAAGAACCTTTGAAACCATGCAAATACATGGAAATTAAATAACCTGCTCCTGAATGAGCATTGAGTCAAAAACAAAATCAAGATGAAAATTTAAAAATTCTTTGAACTGAACAAAAATCATGACACAACCTATCAAAATCTCTGGAGTACAACTAAGGTGGTGCTAAAAGAGAAAATTTCATATCTCTAAATGCCTACATCAAAAAGACTGAAAGAACCCTAACTGACGCTCTAAAGTTACACCTCAAGGAACTAGAGAAACAAGAACAAACCAAACCCAAACCCAGCAGAAGAAAAATAACCAAATCAGAGCAGAACTAAATGAAACTGAAACAAAAAAACCCACAAAAGATAAATAAAACCAAAAGCTGGTTCTTTGAAAAGATAAATAAAATTGATAGACCATTAGCAAGATTAACCAGGAAAAGAAGGGAGAAAATCCAAATAACCTCATTAAGAAACAAAATGGGAGATATTACAACTGACACCCCTGAAATACAAAAGATCATTCAAGGCTACTATGAACACCTTTACACACATAAATTAGAAAACTTGAAAGAGATGAATAAATTTCTGAAAAAATACAACCCTTCTAGCTTAAACTAGGAATAATTAGATACCCTGAACAATAACAAGCAGTAAGATTGAAATGATAGTTAAAAACTTACCAACAACAAAAAAGTCCAGGACCAGACAGATTCACAGCAGAAATCTACCAGACATTCAAAGAAGTATTGGTACCAATCCTTTTGACACTATTTCACAAGATAGAGAAAGAGGGAACCCTTCCTAATTCATTCTATGGAGCCAGCATCACTCTAATACCAAAACCACAAAAGGACATAACCAAAAAAGAAAACTACAGACCAATATTGCTGATGAACACAGATGCTAAAATCCTTAACAAAATATGAGCTGAATCTAACAACGTATCAAAAAGATAATCAACCATGATCAAGTAGGTTTTATACCAGGGATGCAGGGATAGTTTAACATATGCAAGTCAATAAATGAATACACCACATAAACAGAATTAAAAACAAAAATCACATAATCATCTCAACAGATGCAGAAAAAGCATTTGACAAAATCCAGGATCTTTTTTTTTCTATTTTTTGAGACAGTCTCGCACTATCGCCCGGGCTGGAGTGCAGTGGTGCAATCTCGGCTCACTGAAACCTCTGCCTCCCAAGTTCAAGCTCTATTTTAAGAGCAAAAGAATGACACTGGACAGCTTCAAGCAGAAGAATGCGTAACTGTAGGATTCTCCGGGTTGCTATATAAGGAATGAGTTAAAGGGAGGCAGGATTGGAAGCTAGAAGACCATTTAGGGGGCTTTTGGAGAAGTGCAGGTGAGAGAGTACAGGGAGGAGAAGGTTATATTTTGGAGGTAGACTTGCTGCTAAATTGGATAAAGGAAGGGAGAGAAAGAAATGACTTAAGGGTAACCTAAATTCTGAGTTCAAGCAATTAGGTGCTACCATTCACTGAGGGGAAAGCCTTGGAGATGAGCAGATTTGGGAACTGGCAGAATCCGAGTTCTTTTGAAGCAACAGAGTTTTGAATACTGGTTTTTTTTGTTTTGTTTTGCTTTGTTTTGTTTTTTTGAGATAGAGTCTCGCTCTGTCACCCAGGCTGGAGTGCAGTGGCACAATCTCTGCTCACTGCAACCTCCGCCTCCCTAGTTCAAGCGATTCTCCTGCCTCAGCCTCCTGAGTAGCTGGGATTACAGGTGTGCACCATCACGCCTGGCTGATTTTTGTATTTTTAGTAGAGACGAGGTTTCACCATGTTGGCCAGGCTAGTCTCAAACTCCTGACCTCGTGATCCACCTGCCTCAGCCTCCCAAAGTGCTGGGATTACAGGCATAAGCTGCACCCAGCTTGAATGCCTCTTAACCACACCAGTGGAACAGTCAGATAGGGTGTATGCACTACGAAGTCCAGAGAGTGGAGGCTGGAGCTGGAATTGTAATGAGGAAGTGTGGGTACTCTTTTGACTGCAAGAAACAAAAATTCAAGTAGCTTAAGCAAAATAAGTAACTTAACAAACATCAAATACAATATTAGTGAACTTTCCACTCACATAACCAGTAAACCCAAAGATGGGCTTCAGGCCCAACTAGACCCAGAGACTCATATAATGCCATGGACTATGGCTCTCTCAGTTGCTTGGCTCTGCCCTCCTTGATGTACTGGATGAAGTGGCACTATCTCATAGGTCCTCTACACAGGAGTCTGGAGAAAGGGGAAAACTCTTTCCCACTGACCATGTGCTGAGACTTCAGGACAATTCTCATTGGCACAATTTGAGTCATGAGCCCATCTCTGAACTTACCATGCATCCAAAAAATAAAAGGAGAATATGACTAGTCTGGGTTGTGAGCCAATGCAATGGGTCGAACTGGGGAGAGGAAGCCACAGAGCGCAGAGATAAACAACCTTACCAAACCCTGATGAAGGGAAAAGAATTTGCTTCCCCAAGGAATAAGCAGGGTACTTTATCAGACGGTGGGGATGGCTGCTAGATGATGAGTAATGTTCGTTAACGCAACAAGCAAATCCCAACATTTCTATGTCTGAACACGTTAAAATGTGATTTCCTGCTCACGTAATTTTTCTTTTTTGAGTCAGGGTCTTGCTTTGTCATCCAGGCTGGAGGGCAGTGGCATGATCGCAACTCACTGCAGCTTGGATCTTC
This sequence comes from Sapajus apella, assembly GCF_009761245.1. Taxonomy (NCBI): domain Eukaryota; kingdom Metazoa; phylum Chordata; class Mammalia; order Primates; family Cebidae; genus Sapajus; species Sapajus apella. The sequence goes on along the minus strand of NW_022437022.1, from coordinate 7,174,666 downwards.
CAGGCTCAAGACATCCTCCCCCCTCTGCCTCCCAAGCAGTTGGGACCACATGCATGAGCCCCCACACCCAACCACTCACATCATCTGTGTGTTCTTAATCAGGCAGCTTTCTCTGAAGCAGTGATTTGAGGAAACAGGTTTCTTCTCTTCTGTATCTGTGCCAGCTTCAGCAAGTGGCTTCTGAATTAGTAACACTAAGCCAGGCATGGTGGCTTATGCCTGTAATCCCAGTACTTATGCCTGTAATCCCAATCTGCTAAGGCAGGCAGATTGTTTGAGCTCAGGAGTTAGAGACCAGCCTGGGAAACTTGGCAAAATCCCATCTCTATGTAAAAAATAAAACAAAAATAAAATAAAAATAAAAAACAACAACAAAATAAAATAGTAGCACTCATTCCTCTCAAGCCAGCAGAAGTGGGTGAAGAAGGTTAAGAAGACACACCCATTTCTCCACCATCTCTGGTCACATACAGAACTAGCCATAGGGCCCTACTATATGTAGGGAAGTCTTGCAAAAGTCATACCTGGCTGAGCCACCATTCCCAGCAGCCACTCTGCACAATGGGAGGGTAACCTAAGCTATTGGTGGACAGCAGCCACATCTCCCACAGATGTTGAGCAGACAAGGAGCAGATGTCCATCTCCAGCACCCATCCAGCAGTCCTGCACAGGAGGGAGAGTGATCAGCGTGGGCTTACTCCATGCTTTTCTGGGCTGGTCTCTCTCACAGTGAAGCTCCATGTTTATGATTCTTGGCCCTAGATGTGTATTAGAATCACTTGTTGCCAGGCATAGTGGCTTATGCCTGTAATCCCAAGATTTTGGAGGCCGAGGCAGGAGGATCACTTGAGCTGAGTTCAAGACCAGCCTGGGCAACATAGAAAAACCTCGTCTCTACTAACATTAAAAAAAAAACAAAAACCAGCCAGGTGTGGTGGCACAGCCCTGTAGTCCCAGCAACTCTGGCAGGGCAGGCTGAGATGGGAGGATAACTTGAGGCCAGGAGGTTGAGGCTGCAGTGAGCCCTGATTGTGCCATTGCACTCCAGCCTGGGTGACAGAGCAAGGCCCCATCCTCATGTCCAGATTGACTGAATCAGTCTTTCATGGGTAGAGCTTGGCATCATTATTTGGGCAAAACTCCTTTGACGCCGCTCTAATGTGTATCCAGGAATGAGAACCATTTGGCTTAAATAAAAGAAAGACATTTGACAGTTCTCAGTAATAAAGAGAGGAACCGACTGTCTTTTAAAATTATAGTCTTAAAAATTAGAGGGAAGAAACTCAGTGAATCCCATCTTGGGACAAATGGCCATCATTAGACCGGGGACCATTGCTAGAGGGATGACTCATGAAAAACGTGTCAGACAAAACTACAAACATTCAGCACTGTGTTCAAACACACACTGGGTGTGGCGTGGGGCAGAACCTGTAGCAGCAAGATCAGCGGATGGAAGGTGAGGAAGAAACGGGACTGAAGGCCACACGTTCAAGGAGTTTGTCTCAGAAGGAAACTGCGACATAAAGACCCTCCCTGACATGTTGACATTGATGCTGAAAGGGATAGAGAAAGCCCTGGAGAAGGACTGACACTTGGGACAGAAGTTTTGACACATTCAAAGTGAGAAAATCTATCACTTAGTATACACCATGCACAGGCCCGAACCTGGCACAAAATATCTCATTTTGTCTGAAAAAATGAAAATCTCACTTTCAACACCCCACCCCCAACCAAAATCTCAATTTGTTTACAAGAACCACATAAGGAATCTTACTCCTTAACCATTTGATGGTCAAGTCCCAAAAAAAGGAAATTAAAGCCACACACCATCTTCCATCTGCCCTCTTTGCAGATGTACATTCACTTTGGGCTCATCCCAGTCATTCTTACCAAAAAGTGTAATCAAATAAAAGTAAGCTTTTTAGGGGGTAAAAAAAAACTGCTTTGTAAACAATGATATACTCTGGGACTAAGGAGGAAATGAAAGGATACATTTAAAACATGTATACCAAGAAGTAAACAAAAACATCAGCGGAATTACTTTATTAAATCAGAAAATTACAGCAGTTTTATACATGAAAAAGCTTTCCCCCCACCCCCCCCGACAACATATTAGTACAAATAAGAGGCATTCTGTCGGAATTATCATGCACTGTTGTGGAAAGAACAGTAAGGCAGGAATTGGGTTCCAGAAGTGGCCTGGTGAGTGTTCCACGTGCTGAAGAAAAGAACGTGTGTTCTGCAGCTATTAGAATGTTCTGTAAATATCTCTGTAAAAGTCCATTTGGTGTAAAAGTGCAATTTAAATTCAATGTTTATGTCTAGATAATCTGTCCCAATGCTCAGAACAGAGTTGAGTCCTCAACTACTATTGTATTACAGTCTATTTCTCCCTTTAAATCTAATAACTTTTGCTTTATATCTAGCTGCTCCAGTGTGGGGTACATACATATTGACGATTATATCCTCTGGCCTGGCACAGTGGCTCATGCCTATAATCCCAGCACTTTGGGATGCCAAAGCAGGAGGACTGCTTTCAGATCTGGAGTTTGAGACTAGCCAGGCAACACAGCATAAACCCATCTCTACAAAAAAATTTTCTTGCCAGGCGTGGTGGCATGCACCTGTAATCCCAGCTACTCGGGAGCCCGAGAAGAATAATCATTTGAACCTGGAAGATGGAGGTCACAGTGAGCCGAGATCACGCCACTGCACTCCAGCCTGGGTGACAGAGTGAGACTCCATCTCAAAAAAAAAAAAATTCTTAATTAAAAAAATACAATTATATCTTGCATGAATTGATCCTTGTATCATTATACAATAATCCTCTTCCTCTTTTTACAGTTTTTGCCTTAAAGTGTCTTTTGTCTGATGTAATAGCTATTCCTATTCTTTTTGGCTTCCGTTTGTATGCAATATCTTTCTCCATCCCTTCACTTTTGGTCTATCTGTCTTTACAGGTGAAGTTTCTTATAGGCAGCATATAGTTGGGTTATGGTGGTGGTTGTTTTTTAATCCATTCAGTCAATCCATATCTTTTAAGTGGGAGAATTTAATCCATTTACATTTACATTCAAGATTATCATCAATAGAGATGTGGACTTTAAAAAAAAAAAACTCTTCCAGGAAAATCATTTCTGCTTTTTTGAGACAAGGTATCTTTCATCCAGACTGGAGTGCAGTGTCATCACAGCTCACTGTAGACTCCAACTCATGGCCTCAAGGATCCTCCCACCTAAGCCTCTCAAACAGCTGGGACTATAGAAGTGTGCCATCATGCCCGGCTAAATTTTAACTTTTTGCAGATGAGGTCTTGCTTTGTTGCCTAGGCTGGTCTCAAACTCCTAGACTCAAAAGATCCTCCTGCCTTGGTCTCCCAAAGTGCTGGGATTACAAGTATAGGCTACCACACTCAGCCTTGATAGGTGAAGACTTACATGTGTCATTTTGTTAATTGTTTTCTGGTAAAATGCTAACAGTAACTAGGAGCTAAAAGACTCATTTTGTTTTCCTCCTGGCATCCACTCTGAGCCCCAGTGAAGAATGGGGCCAGCTGTAAGCACTACCAGCAAGTGTACCCTACTGGTTGGAGAACTTTGTTTAAAGAATATGTTATATGCCTTCTGTAAATGACATGACTATTAATAATATCAATATCCATTTATCCACTATAATCAGTCAATACACAGAGAAAACCACAAAATGCCAGAGTTGGCTCTTTAAGATCCTCTTTCACAGCAAAGGAGCAGGACTAAAACCAGGCATCTTGACCAATATCCCACTGGTGCTTCGGTAAAACCACCAAGACCGGGATCCGGGCCTTCCAGCACCTAACTCAATGTTCTTTCCATGCCCCCACAAAGGCAAGCAGCAGAAGGAGGAGCATGCACAAGGCCTTCCCAGTCACCACAGCCATGTGGTCGAACCTTTCTGTGGATATGCTGTATTAACTTCTGAGCCTTGAGGATACCCATATTTACAATACAATAAATACAGTAAATCACATTAATATTTGGATATGAGCCCAGGCACACAAATGAACAAGAACCTCATGTCCTGGGACTTCATGGAGCACATGTTATAGTGGGCAGAGACAAACGTGGAATCACCATGACACTGCGCGTTGAGACTACTGGGTGCAACAATGGGACACACTGAAAGATGATCAGCATGTCACAAGAACTCGAAAGCATCCGTGTTCCTTCCCTTTCACAGACTGAGACATCTTATTTTTTTTAATGTGTCCCAGAAGCAGCTTGACAACAGCAGCACTTTCATTACTGTAAAGCCCACACTGAATTGCAGACTGCATGACTTCACACTAAACAGGTCATGCCAACTTCACATCCCTTTCCAAATAGCACACCACTCTAGGAAGAGTGGCACCAGGTGGTAAACTCCTATATTCCAGTGACCAGAGTAAAGCATCACCCGAAGTTTATGTAAAATACATCTTCTAAAAGTCTGATTATTTCATTTTCCAGAGTTAAGGCAATACTCTGTGGTTGGTTAATGTTCTAAAATGTTACAAGAACTTTCAGAGACAGCGTCTCACGCTGTCACCCAGGCCAGAGTGCAGTGGCACAATCATAGCTCACTGCAGCCTCAAACTCCTGGGCCTAAGTGATCCTCCTGCTTTAGCCTCTTGGTAGCTGGGATGATAGGTGTGAGCCACCGCACCCAGCTGTTATGAGAAATATATAAAATGCTATTTGTGATATTGTTATTTATAATTTATTGTCTTAATCCTTGGCTTGGTTTCTTGGCTCCTAAACCCCTTGAAGTGTCTTTTGTTTGCTAATGAAATGATTGGTGGCTGGGACCCCTTAGTAGCTTCAGGATGGGGGACTTCTCATGAGAAAGACCAAGGCAAGATTAGAGGGTTTGAATTCCCAGCCTCAGCCCCCAACCTCCAGAAAGGGGAGAAGGGCTGAAGGTTGAGTTAATCACCAATGGCCAATGGTAATCATGCCAACATAATGAAGCTTCCATAAAAACCCAAAGGGTCAGGGTCCAGATGGGCTTCTGGATAGCTGATGGTATAGAGACAGCATGAAAGTTCCATGCCCCTTTCCATATGCCTTGCCCTGTGCGTCTCTTCCATCTGGCTGTTCATCTGTCTCCTTTGAAATATCCTTTACAGACCAAAGGCAGTGGCTCACGCCTGTAATCCCAGCACTTTGGGAGGCTGAAGTGGGTGGATCACTTGAGGTCAGGAGTTTGAGACCAGCCTGGCCAATACAGTGAAGTCCTGTCTCTAATAAAAATTTTAAAATTAGCCGGGCGTGGTGGTGCACACTTGTAATCCCAGCTACTCAGGAGGATAAGGCACGAGAATTGCTTGAACTCAGGAGGCAGAGATTGCAGTGAACTGCGATCATGCCATTGCACTCCAGCCTGGGTGACAGAGCAAGACTCCGTTTATAAATAAATAAATAAATGAAATAGCCTTTACAATAAAACGGTATTGTACCCAATATGTAGTTTTAATAAAGTAATGAAATTAAAAATGGGTAAACAGAAGTAGAGTGTTTCCCTGTATTCTGTGAGCTGCTCTAGCAGATAAATCAAACCCATGGAAGGGGTCATGGGATCCCCAGTTTATAGCCAGTCGGTCAGAAGTACAGGTCACTACCTGGGACTTGTGGTTGGTATCTGAAGTGGGGCGGACTTGTGGTCTGCGCCCTCCGCCTGTGGGATCTGGCTCCAATTCCAGGCAGATAGTGTCAGAATTGAATTATAGGACATCCAGCTGGTGTCCACTAGACAACCTGGTGTACAAGTATTGAGTGGTGTGTGACAACAGCAAAAACACTTTGGTTTTGTCCTATATCGCTAATACTCTGATTTTATGTTATCAGATGATGTTATTACAGATACGACTGGAGATAGAGTTCTTGGTCTTAAGAGTAATATTTCAACTACCTATCATTTACTATTCCTTTCCCACGGAAACTCCGTAAAAATGATAGAACATATAGGATTTTGAACGTTTTTGACATGCAAGCATAATGCAGACCTCTTTGGTGATTGACAGATTATTTTATTAACAGTCAAAAAATTCACACAATTGAAAATAAATGTTTCTTCAATGAATAATCAAACAAAAATTATCCAGGACCTTATAGGATTTTCAGTATGTACCAGGCTTGATGCACATCTTAGAAGACAGGACATTATCTTGCTGGGATCATTAGGGTATGACTGAAAATGAGAAATAGTAATTTATCAAACATTTACCTCCTAACAGCCTTCCCAACAGGAAATAAAATTTATATTTATACCTGGTTTTAGATATGACTCAATATACATCAATTTTAACTTTAGGGTTTGGTATTACTTTTTTAAAGGCACTCTATAGAAATTCAAATCTCACTTTAAGACCATGAATTTCAAGTTGCAATAAAGTATACAGTAAAGTTATAATTTCTCAACATCAAAGTTTAATTATTACAAAATAGTTCAACCAACAGACAGAATTTCAAAAGCAGGACCTGCTTTGCCTCCTTGTTTTGCTCCAACACTAATCATGCTGAAGTATAACTATGACTAGGGCAGGCCCTGCTGATTCAGTCACAAAAACCCTTCTTGGATGAACAATACTTGTTCTTTTCAGAAGAAAAGGCAATTTTACTTTTTCTATTTCTATTATGAAAAACAGGGCTAAAGAATCCGTGTGTGTGTGTGTGTGTGTGTGTGTGTGTGTGTGTTTAGTAGATACAGGGTTTCACCATGTTGGCCAGGCTGATCTTGAACTCCTTCAAGTGATCTGCCCACCTCAGCCTCCCAAAGTGCTGGGATTACAGACATGAGCCACCACGTCCGGCCCTAAACAATCTTAAAGTCTCCTTTTCCACCAGATGATTAAAATCTTTAGTTTGCAAATTCTCTTAGTCTCTTAAAGTCAATCTATCTAGAAGGGAAGAAAGACAAACTTAGTGAAGGAAAGAATCCTTCCTCATTCTCTCTCCAGAAAGCCAAAGCAAAAATAGAGCTCCATAGAAATTTCAACATTGAATTTTTTTTAATCTTAAAGCTTAGTAGGAATCAAAAAGCTTTAAATAAGTCAGTAGATCTGCAAATCTTGTTAGTTCAATACCAACCATGATCTAGCAGATAACTTATATTTAAAAGCTCATCTTTCAAACGGTTCCACTTGCCCATCTATTTAAACAGTCACGACCTTGTTTAGAGAGGCAAGCAGTAATCACATGACACATGAAAGCCATTTCACTGTGATACATATAATGAAAAGCAATCAGTCTCCAAAGTTTTTCCAATCCACAAGCATGCACACACACACACACACACACACACACACACACACACACACACACACACACACACACAGTTCCAATACTCTTGTCTCTAACAATTTTTAAAGGCTACTTTTCTAATTGAATTCTAAAAGTGCCTTGAATTCAAATTATTTTAAAACTTCAGTCTTCAATATTGAAACTGCTAAGTTACCCCATTTTTCCATGAAAAAAAAAATAGAAAAATAAAGTTTGGGGAAAAAATTAAAAATAAACTTGGGAAAACATTACTAAAATGGTTTAAGAAAAAAGCCTATACAGACCCGGTGGAATGGCTCACACCTGTAATCCCAGCACTTTAGGAGGCCAAGGCAGATGAATCACTTGAGGTCAGGAGTTCGAGACGAGCCTGCCCAACATAGTAAAACCCTGTCTCTACTAAAAATAAAAAAATTAGTTGGGTGTGGTAGTGCACACCTGTATCCCAGCTACTTGGGAGGCTGAGGTGGGAAAATCGCTTGAACCTGGGAAGTGGAGGTTGCAGTAAGCTGAGATTGTACCACTGCATTCCAGTCTAGGCAAGATAGCAAGACTCTGTCTCCAAAAAAAATTTTCCTCTATAAAGAAAATAATCCAATAGGAGAGAAAATCTATGCACACAGAGTTACTCAACCCAGCATTATCTGTAATGACAATTAAAACATTAAATTAGAAAATGCCCAACTGGTAAATTATATAGCCACTAAAGATAACTAGGAAGATGATGAAACAACATGGGAGATGCATGATGATGTTAAGCCAAATACAAAAAAAGATCCCTGTGAGATGGAGCAGGGACACCTCTTTGGGGTGTGCCAGGGGGATTCCCACAAGCACAGAAATAAAGGAAAATCTTGAGTTCCTTCACAGAAAATTGCAGGCACCGAGCTAGCCCTGAGAAGTAACCGAGCAACCTGCTAAGCAAGAAGGTAATAACGGTTTCAAACAATAGCCAGGGAAGTTAGAGTCACGTAGAGATCTCTTAACATATGTCCCTGAGCTGCTTTTCAGAAACTCAGACATCCACCAAATGGATCCACACAGATGTCAGATAAGGGGGAACCAGGGACTATACTCTGACCTCCATTCTTTGTTCTAAGTTTCTTCCTAAGGGGCCTGGCCAGATGTTAATGTCCCTTTCTGCAGACCCCAAGTTTTTAGACAAAGCTTTGCTTCCTTAACCAATCACACATCAGGGAGTAGGCCCGCCTCCTGCATATACCACTTAACCTCTCAGGCCAAACCAATATATAAGCTTCACGTATTGATTTACAATTTTGGTGTACAGCCATACCACCCTGAATGCACCCAATCTCATCTGATTTACAATTTTGCCTTTAATTTCTGCTTTCCTGAAATGTACCACTGCCTTTAAAAACTCTAGCTTGTAAGTCATCAAGGAGATGGGTCTTGAGCATAAGCTGCCCAATTCTCCTTACTTGGTGCCCTGCAAATAAACATCCTCCCTTCTCCTGCTACAAAACCCACCTTTTTGCAGTTCTGGTGTTGAAGTTTGGCTTTACTGCGGCAGGTGAGCAAATACTTGTTCAGTTCAGTAACACCTGCTATACTTAAACAGTATACAGCTCTATTTGCAAAAACTATACAGGAACATTTGACCATAAACACCGGGTGACATCCACTAGAAGTATCACTGCAGAGGATTACTCAACCAAAAGTGCAATTTTCTATAGAAAGCTGAGTGTTTCCCTTGGGAAACTGTTACTATTTTATTGTTAAGTAACTGGAGCAAAACACTAGATTTTCTATAACTAGATTAGAAAGGCATCCCTACAAGCCCCCGAAGTATAGGGATGGAATATTTTTGATGGTTTTATAATGACAATTATAATCTGCTAGCTATTTTACTCTCTGAAGAAAATGTCCAATCAAGTGATTCAATCACACAAAGCATTTACTATTTTCAATCACTAGCCCAATAACAAAATGTTTAGTAAGAAATTATTCAGAACATTAAGTTGTTTATCAAATATGTGAATAAGCAACATCAAGAAATGCTACAATAGAGCAGCTTACTATAGTCTGCAGTATTTTATACCTCTACAAAAATACTCATAAAGAGCTTAACATACTCAGTATAGTGATCCTGGTTTACTTTTTGCAAGCCATGTATCTTTCAGTTACATTCTCCCAGTTGATTACATTCCAAATAGCTTTTAGGTAATCAGGTCTGACATTTTTATACTGAAGGTAATAAGCATGCTCCCACACATCAATCCCCAGCAGTGGAATAAGGCCTGTTAGAAAGAAGGAGAAAAAAGAACAAACCATCAATTTCAGTCTAAAACAGTGAATCTTCTCAATTTCAACTTTTATTATTCTACACACACAAAATTACCCGTTGTAACAATCTCATTCATTTGTTTTTTATATAAATAGGATATCTAGATAAGAATGAATATTCCTATAGAACATTTTTAATTTACTATTTACAAAGAAAATGTGACAAATACTAAAAACAAAATAGACTTGGGAAAATTAATTACAGTATTTTAATAGCTATTCTTAAAAATATAAACAAATTCATTCTAGAGCCAATTCCCAGTCTTCTTCATGGTGGTCTTAGGAGCAGCAGGAAGCGTGTGTTACATCTGTAGGAGTGGACAGAGGCCCACCCAGAATCTCCTCCAAAGGGTCTGGGCACTCACAGGGTAATTTACGAGAGACCAGCTCTGCTCCCAAGGCTAATTTTAATCTGGGAATACAGAGCAGTTGGGGGACACTAATAGAGTACGTTAACAAGGAAAGCCAACAGGGCTAAAGAAAAGACAGTGTTTTCAGAAATTAAATGAGGCAAATGAAGAATTTAGTTCTATCTATAAGACATGCATTTAAAAAACTCTCGGGCTGGGCATGGTGGCTCACACCTGTAATCCTAGCACTCTGGGAGGCCAAGGTGGGCAGATCACGAGGTCAGGAGTTCAAGATCACCCTGGCCAACATGGTGAAACCCTATCTCTATTAAAAATACAAAAAAAAAACAGGGTGAGGTGGCAGGTGCCTGTAATCCCAGCTACTCAGGAGGCTGAGGCAGGAGAACTGCTTGAACCCGGGAGGCAGAAGTTGCAGTGAGCCAAAACTGTGCCACTGCACTCCAGCCTGGGCAACAGAGACTCCATCTCAAAAAAAAACCACTCAAACAATTCTTTTATATACAGCTAGTGCTCGACTTACAACCATGGTCGGGACCGCGGACCGGTCTTAACACGATTTGGTCGTAAGTTGAGTAAGCTAATATGTACTGTTGAAATGGTGCACGTGGAGATGGTAGTGCTGCCGGAAGCTGGTCTGCACTGTTGTATGCCCAGCTGGGCGTTTGCGCTGCCAGACGCAGGGCAGTCGTGGCTAGCGATTGTGGTCGTAAAGTCGAATGGTTCTAAGTTGCATAGGTGGTAAGTCGATCAATACCTATATAATATATATATATATATATATATATATATATATATATTTTTTTTTTTTTTTTTTTTTTCTTCTCAAACAATTCTTAACCAGTGTGTCTTGAATCAGTTGTGAGGGACATTTGTGAGTAGCAAAATTTATGAATGACTTTTGTAAACAAAAAGCCATGATATTCCCTGATTTGCCTTCTAATGGGCTTTCCACAGCGAGAGAAGAGGAAGGAGTATAGCTGGAATTCACTTATAAATACCAGACTTTCCGATCAGGTGGCTCTATAAATAACCCAACTCTACAGATCAGTGCTCACAAATTTTTTGCAGCTTTTACAAATTGTTATGCCATTTCACTGTCCCAAAAGAGCTGTTTAGATTCTGCCAAAATCTGAGTCTATCCTGGGAAGTGAGCCACACAGCAAGAGTATCCCGATGTCAGGGGTAAAAGAAGGGGCAGAGAATGACTGTTGTTAATATGAAGGTTTCACTTTAAGTTCAGAGTCCCAGCCCACTGCCAGACAACTCATGACTCTATTTCCCATACACTTCAGTGACATTTTTAAAATCCAATTAGCCTCAACAGTAGAAAAGTATTTGGTGAGGCCAGCCTGGCTCTTCTAAGCCAAATATTTTCATATACTCTACCAAAGAGCCCCAGAAAGGCAGAAGTCTGGAAACCTGAGTTCTAGTCCCAGTTTAACCTCAAATGCTCAGCAGAGGAGGTAACAGTACAAGCTCAGAAATCAATGTCAGCTTATATTTCTTTTCCTCACCCTTGTTCTATAGCTAATTTTTTTATATTCTAGTATATATAATTATCTAAGCTGATATTAATTCTCTGTAGAATGAAGCAGGGTTAATAAGTAAAACATTTGGCTGGGTGTGGTGGCTCATGCCTGTAATCCCAGCACTTTGGGAGGCCAAGGCAGGCAGATCACCTGAGGTTAGGAATTTGAGACCTGCCTGGCCAATATGATGAAACCCCATCTCTACTAAAAATACAAAAATTAGCTGGGCGTGGTGGTATGAGCCTGTAATCCCAGCTATTTGGGAGGCTGAGGCAAGAGAATCGCTTGAACCTGGGAGGCAGAGGTTACAGTGAGCCAAGAACGTGCCACTGCACTCCAGCCTGGGCAACAGGGTGAGAGATCTGTCTCAAAGAAATAAATAAACAAATAAAACTAAAACATTTTTGTTAATGTACCTATAAAATTATGTATATTTTATGAAATATCAGGACTTCTAAAGCATTTTTACTCACACAAGACTCTGGGTGTTATCTGTTAAGATTTGCACAAATTATTACAAGTTCGTAAGCTAAAACACGGCTAGCGTTCCTTACTTCTAGTTGAATGCTTTACAGTAGAGCATCCCTCCCAAATGAAAACACAATTCTTAAATCTAACCTGTTGTTCCTTGCAGTGGATCCTGATTCGGACAAGCAGCAATTTGTAAGTGTCCCCGTTCCTTATTGAAACCAAGCCAACCCCAACCTGAGCCTTGGACACCAACAGACGCAGCTGTCAGCCTCTCCTTAAACTTGTCAAAGGAACCAAAGTCACGTTTGATGGCTTCCAGCAACTCCCCTATTTTAAAAAAATCCAAAAACACCCACAAATGAACAGATTTCAACAATTACAAGAAAATAGTGTATTATATGTATCAAATATTTTTATCACAGGGCCCAAGAAACTAGACAACATCAGAACACGACACCTGGATCTATGCTTCACAATTTTAATTCACGTGTTTTGGTTTTCTGTATAAATTTCACTTTTATTTTAAATTCACAGGGTACACGTGCAGGTTTGTTACGTGGGTTATCATGTGATGCTGAGGTCCGGGGTGCAAATGATCCCATCATCCAGGTAATGAGCTTAGTATACAACAGTTTTTCACCCCCTCCCCTCTTCCTCCCTCCCTCCCTGCTCTGTCCCCAGTGTCTGCTGTTACCATCTTTATATCCATAAGTACCCCATGTTTAGCTTCCACTTGTGAGACATGTGGCATTTGGTTTTCTGTTCCTGTGTTAATTCACTTAGGATAACAGCCTCCAGCTGCATAGTTCGCATTTTTTAATGAAGTGTGTTAACAGGATTTCCTCACTCACTGTGCTGTTTTCGTTAGGAAAGAAATGCTACTTTCTGTCTTTTTCTTTTCCCTGAATAGAAAATTTTCCTTTGCCTTCTACCCTACTTCTTCTATGTCTCCATTTGAGAATAAAGTTATTGTTCTCCAAGCAACTCAGATCTTCCTGTCTTGATTATATTGTTTTAAAATGGACGGTTTTCTCTATGACTGAACTAAGGGTACACTTTAAGAGCTATAACCCTTTTATTCTGTAGCAATACAGAATATAATTCTAGATTAATCACATCAACTAAATCAACTGGGTCAAAAATCTCACTTCGCTTATTCTAGGGGTTTCAAAGCAACCATCTTCATAAGCACAAATGATGGAATGAGGTGGTACAGATAAAAAACAAAACGGCAATGTACCAAAACCATTGGTTGCATATGAATGTATTTGATATTCTGGTAACTGACAAAACTTCAGAAGTATTAAGTGATAGTCTAGAAGACTTAACTCAGAAAAAAAATAAGTTGGCCGGGCATGGTGGCTCACACCTGTAATCCTAGCACTTTGGGAGGCCGAGACAGGTGGATTACCTGAGGGTCAGGAGTTCGAGACCAGCCTGGCCAACATGGAGAAACCCCATCTCTACTAAAAATAAAAAATAAAAAGCTGGATGTGGTGGTGGGCACCTATAATCCCAGCTACTCAGGAGACTGAGGCAGAAGAATCGCTTGAACCTGGGGGGCTGGGGTGGAGGTTGCAATGAGCCAAGATCAAGCCACTTCACTCCAGCCTGGGCGAAAGAGCAAAACTCCGTCTCAAAAAATAACAATAATAAATAAAAATAAAAATAGGCCAGGCACGGTGGCTCACGCCTCTAATCCCAGCATTTTGGGAGGCCGAGGTGGGCAGATCACGAGGTCAGGAGTTTAAGGCCAACCTTGCCAACATAGTGAAACCCCATCTCTACTAAAAAATACAAAAATTAGCCGGGCCTGGTGGCAGGCGCCTGTAATCCCAGCTACTGGGGAGGCTGAGGCAGAACTGCTTGAACCCAGAAGGCAGAGGTTGCAGTGAGTCAAGATCAGGCTACTGCACTCTATCCCAGGTGACAGTGCGAGACTCCATCTCAAAAAAAATAAATAAAATAAAAATAAAAATAAAGAAAAAATAAGTTGCCCAGTTTCCCATGCTTACTCCTCTCATTCATCATTACCTTAAAATGAAATTGCTCATTTCAAATACGTAAGGCTGCCTTCCATAACACTGATTAAAAATGAACAATAAAACCACAGAAACTTAGGGTGCATATATGGAGCCCTGAAATAAGGGAGAAGAACTATATTTATGTCTCATGCCTTCCCTGGGGTGAGGAAGATAATTCAAGTCATCTGGGCCTCCACAAGCTACACAGGAAGTCAAGGAAACAGTGGTAGCGAACAAGACCAGCTAGCCCTGTACTCTCCTCCCTGAAGATTTTTAAAAAACACCCAGAAAACCCAATTTTCTGGAACAACTGGCTTTTTACCAGTTAGGAACAGTGAAAAATAGCAAATGACACTATAACTTAATTCTCAAAACAACACCATTGCTATCCCTGTATCACATAGAGGAAAAAAGGTACAGACGGTTAACCATCTAACCCAGGCCCTAGAACTGGTAAATAGAAAGTTCATCTTTTCTAGGCTGGGCTTGATGACTCACGCCCATACTCAGCACTTTGGGAGGCCAAGGTGAGCGAATCACTTGAGGCCAGGAGTTCGAGACCTTCCTGGACAACACGGAGAAACCCTATTTCTACTAAAAGTACAAAAATTAGCTGGGAGTGCTGGCACGTGCCTGTAATCCCAGCTACTCGGGTGACTGAGGCATGAGAATCACATGAACCTGAAAGGTGGAGGTTGCAGTGAGCCAAGACAGCATCACTGCACTCCAGCCTGGGTGACAGAGTGAGACTCCACCTCAAAAAAAAGAAAGTTCATATTTTCTAAAAACAAAGTTTCTTTCTCTAATATGAAGTACAGCCCAATGAAACCAGAAGGTGGAGTTGATATGCTAGTCTATGTGTGGGTGAACATAAAATCTTACGACATAATTCCCTGAATGCACTCTCCATTCCTACTGAGCCCTTTTGAAAGCTACAACTTTATTGTACTCCTTGCTAAGAAAAATATACCACTATGATACATTTGGTAAGAAAAAAGTAACAAGTAAATTAACAATCGATTCCTACTGTGCACAAAATGCAGATAAGGGTGCACCAGTAGATACCAACCTTTGGGTTCTCCACCACCGTTAGGGCTGAGGTTTGTCCAGAAAATGCTATGATTGATATGACCGCCACCGTTGAACTTCAGCGCAGGCTGAAGAGCTATCTGGGCTGTAACATCTCCTGAAAAGTTAAAATGCAAATACATTTTTTATAACGCTTAGTTTTTCAACCATTCTATACACTGTTTTTTTCCCTTGTAAGCTATTAGATAATGGGACCAGCTTATCTATAACACCCTTGTTGGTCCTAAAATTCAGCAATTTCAGATTCTACAAAAAACAACCAGCCCCCAACTGAGAAAAAATTATTTGTCCCAGACATACTGAACAACTGATGAAGGGTCCAGCAAAGGTAGAAAAGCTAGAAAATTCACTCCTGGTTGCTAGGCTCAGGGTTCTCTTAGAAAAGATTTCAAGAAATTAAACACCAAAAAGGACAATCAAATAAAGTAACAGAATGCTAAAATGTATGGCTCAACATAGACTACATGGAAAACTTTCAGCTCTCATTTTCAAGACAGACCACCATTCATTGGCAATATCTCCAAGTCACATTAACAAGAAATTCAACATACTCCAAATTGAACTGATGTTCAGCCCCAAACTTACTCCCCTATTGTCCTCCCCATCTTAGTAAATGCCAGCTGTGTCCCTGAGGACATCCTTGGGAACCTGATGTCATTTTTTTTTTTTTTTTTTTTTTTTTTTGAGAGGGTTTTTCTCTCTTTTCCCCCAGGCTGGAGTGCAATGGCGCGATCTCGGCTCACCGCAACCTCCGCCTCCTGGGTTCAGGCAATTCTCCTGCCTCAGCCTCCTGAGTAGCTGGGATTACAGGCATGCACCACCATGCCCAGCTGATTTTTTGTATTTTTAGTAGAGACAGGGTTTCACCATGTTGACCAGGATGGTCTCGATCTCTTGACCTCGTGATCCACCCGCCTCGGCCTCCCAAAGTGCTGGGATTACAGGCTTGAGCCACCGCGCCCGGCCCTGATGTCATTTCTGACTCCTCTCCCCTCATCTTACATCCAATCCACCAGCATACACATCAGCAAAGCCAGTTCTACCTTTAACATACATCCAATCTACATGAAAGCACACAGGGAAAAAGAAAAAAAAAAAAGCAGAACCCAATCCCTTCTTCCTAACTCTACTGTCACTTCATTGCTGCCAAGGACCAGTATCTCCCACCACATTGGTGCCACTGTCCCCTCAGTTGTTGGGAGACACTTTGCCCCCTCCAAAGGCTCCCCTTCTCACTGGAGTGAACTCTAGGTGCTTACACTCGGCTATTCTCACTACCAGGAGGTGCCCCACCTGACCCCGTCACTGAGCACGTGCCCACCAGCAGCACTCACATGACCAACTCACATGCTCCCCTCAAGGCCAGCTGAGCACACTGCCTCTGCTGAACACTCTTCCCCAAGACAGCGCCATGTTGCATTCCCATTCCTCTTCCAAGGAATGGGAATCAACCCCATCAGTGAAGCCTTCTCTAGCCACCATACCTGAATTAGCAATTCCCTGCCACCCCTCCCAGACCCTTTACTCTTTCTCAATAGGCCTTGTAACTCCTGACATACTGCATGGGTAACAAACAAGTAGGCAAAATAAAATATTCTTTTCAATGCCTTCAAAAAGCTACAGATTAACTTAACGATTAATATTAGAAAGAAACGGAAATTCCCTTGTTTAATAAATATTGTGTATATTATCCACAAGATACCAAGAGAAGCAAAGTAAAGGACACAGAGATTCACTGACAGCTCTGCTCTGAAGGAGCTTACGTTTGGAAAAAGTTCTCCACTGCTGTTCTGAAAGTGCACATTAAGAACATCTGTCTGGGCTGGGGGCGGTGGCTCACTCCTGTAACCCCAGAACTTTGGGAGGCCAAGGCGGGGGGATCTCTTGAAGTCAAGATTTTGAAATAAACCTGGCCAACATGATGAAACCCCTTCTCCACTAAAAATACAGAAATTAGCCAGACATGGTGGTGCATGCCTGTGATCCCAGCTACTCAGGAGCCTGAGGCAAGAGAATCGCTTGAACCCAGGAGGCAGAGGTTGCAGAGAGCCGAGATTGTGCCACTGTACTCCACCCTGGGCAACAGAGCAACACTCCATCTCAAACAAAGAAAAAAAGTACTCACACCTGTAATTCCAGCACTTTGGGAGGCCAAGGTAGGCAGATCACTTGAGATCAGGAATTCGAGACCAGACTGGCCAGCATGGTGAAAACCCCATGTCTACTGAAAAAAATACAAAAAGTAGCCAAGTGTGGTGGCATGCGCCTGTAATCCCAGCTACCCAGGAGGCTGAGGCAGAATTGCTTGAACCCAGGAGGTGGAGGTTGCAGTGAGCCAAGATCACATCACTGCACTCCAGCCCAGGGGACAGAGCAAAATTCTGTAAAAAAAAAAAAAAAAAAAAAAGGACATACGTCTGGCTAGGCACGGTGGCTCATGCCTGTAATCCCAGCACTTTGGAAACCCAAGGTGGGTCGATGGGGGAGCCCAGGAATTTAAGAGCAGCCGGGGCAACATAGTGCGACATTGTCTATTTTTTGGATAAAATGTATAAAATTTTTTTTAAAAAGGAACATATGCAGGCAATGCTGCTTTCTGAAACAAGCTCCAGTTGTTTAGCAATTCAGAAAGGAGGAGAGGACCAAGTGATATCTGAATACACAGCTAATCTCTAAGGGTTTTTTTAAAGACATCAACTTTTTTTTCCTTTGCTAGTTTTACAAATAATTTTCTTATAGATCTGTGTTTCCCTTATTATTTTTTCTTGAGAGTCACCCGAAAAATAAATGTAAGTTTTCTATTGTTTTCTAATAAATTGATAGTAACTAAATTTTTCAAGTGGGAAAGATGTATGCTTAATGAGGGATAATTTAACAATCTTAACATCTGGCTGGGCACAGTGCCATGCTTGTAATCCCAGCACTTTGGGAGGCCGAGGAGAGAGGATCATCTGAGGCCAGGAGTTCGAGACCAGCCTGGTCAACATAGCAAAATCCTGTCTCTACTAAAAATACAAAAATTAGCCAGGTGTGGTGGCACACGCCTGTCATCCCAGCTACTCGGGAGGCTGAAACAGGAGAATCACTTGAACCTGGGAGGTAGAGGTCGTGGTAAGCCAAGATCACACCACTGCACTCCAGCCTGGGTGACAGAGCGAGACTCTGTCTAAAAAAAAAAAAAAAAAAACCAATAATCTTAACATCTTAGAGTTTGCTTACCATTTTAAAATTAATAAAAATTGAAGGCTTAATATCTGCTTTTAAGAATACTTTTCTGAAATTCAACATTTTCTTTGGCTTCAGTTTAGTTTTTACCTCAAATACAATAAAAATCAAATACTTTTGGTTCAAAGTATTTATATTAGTTAGTTACATGTGATGAGATTGACATTGTTTTACTTATCTTTTTTTCCAAGTTTTCAAACATGAAAATCTAACTTTTAAAATAATTTTTATATCTACCTTTGCTATTTGAGGCTGATGAAAATAAAAAAAAAAAGAGTAAAAGAAAATGAAAATAAAAAGAAAAAAATAAATAATTTTTAAAATACAGTGTTTAAGTAAAAGAAAGCTCTGCAGGTATTCCATCACTTATAAACAGTATAGTACAATATAATACAAAGCTTTTTCCCATTAGGTTGCATTACATAAGAAAAACTCTGATTCCATAAGTAAAGGACTGAATTGTTTTGAAAATACTGAGGAGAAAGGTTCCCGGGTGTCAGATGTTGCCTCACAGGAAGTACTTTCACAGCTGGGGTATTCCCCAGTCTCTCCCTATGACTCTTTCCCGAATTTGTTATTTTCTAAATCACGGGGCCTTTTCCCGTATTCAAGGTTCATCTGTCTCAAGTAAATCTTCCAGAATGTGGTAACTTCCTCCTCTTTTAGTTGAGTCATGTACTTCAGTCAGTCAGGCTGAAATACCATGTTTTTCCACTAGATGCCCCCAGTCAACAAGATGTCACTGTCTAAAAATTACTCAACAAATTTCATAACCCCGAAATTCAAAACATTTAAGGAAAAGTATTTTTTTACTATGTAGTTTACCAAGCAATACAGAGAGTCTGAAAGCAGGACTATCGATTAACTTCCATGTGCAAACCACTAACTAACAGATTAAAAGGACAATGCTATTTTGTAAAAAAACGTTAAAACGTAGCATTCCCATCCATACCCCAAAAGGCACAGACTCAAAAAGTCCACATACCCTTGGTTTTATCAACTAAGCTCTTGAAAGAAAAAAAAGAAAAAGGTAATGCCATATCTCTGAATTGCATTACAAATATAAATAAATAGTAAATAAACACAAGCCTGTTTCAGTTTCCCACCAAAGGACTAGTTTCCTTGTGAACTTTGACCCGTAAGTTAAATCAAGAAAAGTATCAAGACTGAAGGCCCTGAACTGTTCCACTGTTAGGTTGCTGCTTTTTGGTAACGCACACCATAGCGCTAACTCCTTCCTCCTCTTCTCCCACGTGAAGTAAACAACTGGGCTCAGTAAAGTTTCTTTCACATGCAGGGCAGCTCGGGATGCAGGCTGGACTCCCGACCCTGTTTACTGTCAGGAAGGTGACAAGGGCCACGGTTCCTAGCACGGAGCAGTGTCCTCCCGTCTCCCACCATTAGTGTGACCTGGCAGCAAGGCGTCACTCCCACGTCCATCAGGAGGTGACCCTGACACTCAGAGACACCTGCGGACCCGATGGTGTCTGGGACACCCGTGGACAGGCGTTCTCAGCCCTCGTGCAAACGGCTGGCACACCTACTGTATCTGAAACCAAACATTTCCCCAAAGCACGTTATACAACAAGAACAATTATAATTTGCTAATTTGAAAAAAAAAAAAAAAAAAAAAAAACCTAGTGACATAGTACAGCTTTCTTTTCAAGGCCTACAATTCATCAATGCTGGCAATGTGGGTAACCGGAGAGATAAGCTCCTTCGCGGGACCCTAAATTCCCCGAGATAACAGAAGTGTGTTCAAACCCATCGAGGCACTCCTTCTACAATGAAGTAAACCATGTGTTTAAGAGCAACTGTCATGCCTGGAAAACTCCAAACCGGTACAAACACGAAGTGGGTTCTCCCCAACGGAAAGGCCCGTCCGTGTGGGGTCCGGCTCCCCTGGGGTCGCGTCGGCAGGGGACCGCCTCCCGCCGCTCGGCCTGGAACCTACCCTTGGCCAGCGCCTCCTTGTACTTCTCTTCGGCGTCGTTCAGGTTGTTCACGTAGGCCGCGTGGTGCTTGCTGTGGTGCAGCTGCATGATCTGCGCGTTGATGTGAGGCTCCAGGGCGCCGTAGTCGTAGGGCAGGTCGGGGAGGCTGTGCTTCTGCCGGGATCCCAGATACCCCAAAGCCGGAGCCAGCTGCCTGCCGGTGCTGAAGACGCGAAAGCACAGCCCAGTCAGTCCGCGCGGCGGGACCGTTTACGCAGACTGGGCTGCCGAGAACGGCAGCGCGCAGCGCCCCCCGAGTCCTCGTGTCCCCTCCCTGCGGACTGCCGCTCCCGCTGCCGCACCCGGCACTCCCGGGAGAACCGCCCGCCCGTGCCCCGGTCCCACCAGGCCCGCGGCGGTCACTGTAGCCATCGCCGCGGAGGCCCTGCCCGCCGCGCGCCCCTTCGGCCTTGGGGCCGTGACCGGATCCCCTTTCGTCTCACCCACACACCGCCCGGCTCAACATGGTGCTGGTGCTGGTGCTGGTGCTGGTGCTGGTGCTGGTGCTGGTGCTGGTGCTGGGGCTACCGCTGACGCCTCGGATCTGCTGATGCTGATGCTGATGCCGCTGCCGAGGTCCCGGCAGAAACAAGTCCCACTCCTGCGCGGCCCGCCGGCCTTATGAGAGCGCGGAGAGCCGCGCAGCGACCCTAGCGGCGCAGCAAGGACACCGCCGCCCCGCCCCCCGCGGGCTCCGCCCTGCACCCGCCGTGCCAAACCCGGGGGGTACACAGGGCGCCCCCGGGCCTGTCCGCCCGCCCGCGCTGGCCACACACCCCGCGCCCAGGGCCCTGGAGAAAGAGGGCGGTGGCTAGCCTCAGCTTCGGAAAACTCGCTGCCTGTTTGCCGTACTTGGGTGGTGCGCAGCCGAGGGAAGGCGACGTCTGCCCCCGTGTTGTTGGTACGGCCCAAAGGCCCCGCCTCCGGCTCCGCTCCCTCCGGGTGCCTGCGGGGATCGTGCTGCACGCCGCGGCTGAGGCACCAGCCCTGGGCTTTGGCTGAGTTGTGGTGGCCGCGGGGTCCAGAGGCCTTACTTCAAAAAGACGTTCGTACCCTCCTAGGGGCCCTGGGGACCGTTCCTAGGGAAGACGGGGCCTAGCTGCTGGTCAGCGCCGCCCAGCCGGCCTGTGAGCCGAGGGGTAGGACCAGCGCCCTTACAGCCAAAATTCAGCCCTCTTGCGCCCTGTCCTTGCTTTGCAAGTAAGCCGACCTTGAGACCTACTCTAGGACAGAGGCACACAGACTGTCCCCACCGGCTGCCTAAGAACAGTTCTTGGACACCCACGACGTCCCCGAGACTTCAGGCAGGATTTGCACACATTTATGTTACCCCTAAGGTTGGTATTGTTGATTCCAGGTGACAATGAAATCCTCTCACGGAGGTTAAGCGGCTTCGTTTGGGCACGGTTAATGAGTCAGGACTAGTTCCTACTTTCCTGACTACTAAGCCCTAGCAGTCGAGTTTTGTGTGTTTACAGAACTCTGTGAACCAACTGTTCAGGAAAACATAAAAGGACAACAGAGGATTCGTTCCTGCGCTGTCTTGTACCCTAGTAAGCTGTTAAATATCAAGTACTCTCTTAACATTAAACAATCCCGAATGGTGTGAATCCTCCATGTGTAGAGGTTAGGAAATCTACACTGCCATTGGTGGGAGTTGCCCCTTTATTGAAGAGAATATGATGGAAGGTAGCAGGTGCTGAATGGTTTCCGTTGCTTCTTGCAACCCCGGTACAGCCCCTCCCAAAGGCTTCGGGTAAGTGGAATGGGAAAACATTCAGGCAAAGAGGAACCACCAGAACTTGGCTTCACAACAGGAAGGGCTGGGGTTGTTTACAGACGTCAGGAGAATGTGACTAGCGCTATGTGTTGGGGTGAAGAAGGAAATTCAGGCTGGAACCAGGTTATACGTACTCTTTTTATTATTATTTTTATTTTAGTTTTTGAGACACAGCCTCAGTCTGTCACCCAGGCTGGAGTGCAGTGTTGTGATCTCAGCTCACTGCAACTTCTGCCTCCTAGGTTCAAGTGATTCCCCAGCCTCAGCCTTCCAAGTAGCTGGGATTACAGGCATGCACCACCATGCCAGGTTTTTTTTGTTTTTTGTTTTTTTGAATTTTTAGTAGAGTTGGGGTTTCACCATGTTGGCCAGGCCAGTCTTGAACTCCTGACCTCCAGTGATCCGCCCACCTCGGCCTCCCAAAGTACTGGGATTACAGGGCAAAGCCGCCACACCCAGCCTATAGATACCCTTAAAACAGACAAGAGCAGGGGTGTGATGTTGTCAATTGGAACCTGGAACCTGAGAAACATTCCTGCTGAGGTGAGACACACTAAAAGTGAGTTTTCAGGCAAGGTGGTCTGGCACTGACTTGTGAGAATGAAGGGAGTGCAGGCTAGTTAGGAAGCTGGTGAATTCATCTCAGCAGGAGGTACTGTAGGTCACTTTTAGGGCACTAGCTATGAGGACTGGACGAAAAGGGCATTTTGAAAGATGAACCAACAGGATTCAGAGACAGGTCATTGTAATGGAAAGACCTGATCTAGTGATAATAAAATAACCCTATAGGGAGACTGAGCTCAGGCCACTTCCTTGCACTTCTTGTTTGTACAGAGTGATACTTTAAGAGTTTAAAGTGACTCCTAGGACATGCCCTTTAGAACAAGCACCAAATGTTGGGGGCTGGTAGGACTGACAGCAGCAGTCAGAATTTCCAACATCACATCTGTCATCAGCTACATCATTATGAAAGACTACCCCGACTGTGGGCACATCCAAGGTTGTGGGGTATGGGAGGTAAAGAAAAGTTTACCACACCCAGTCAACAGGCTCTGTTTTCTTTTTCTTTTTGTCGCCCAGGCTGGAGTGCAGTGGCATGATCGCGGCTCATTTCAGCCTTGACTTCCTGGGCTCAGGTGATTCTCCTACCTGAGCCTCCCAAGAAGCTGGAACTACAGGTGCATACCACCACACCTGGCTAATTTTTTGTATTTTTTGTAGAAACAGAGTTTTCCCACGTTCCCCAGGCTGGTCTCAAACTCCTGGGCTCGAGTGATCCTCCCACCTTGGCCTCCCAAAGTGCTGGGATCTATATAGGCTTGAGCCACCGCAACTGGCCACCTTTTTTTTTAGGTGGCCACTGTAAGGGTCCTGAATGGGCTCAGAAGTTACATTACAGTCGCCTGGGTTGTGTCTCATGTTTCTCCAGCCAGCTCAGGATGTCCTCTGCAACATCAGGAGACCATGAATATTTTCCATGGATAAACTTGAGGCTACATCACAGCCATCCTGAGAACCACCACAGAGCGGACCTATATACTGTTTGGAAGAGGCAGCCAATGTGGGTTGAGATGAAGTCATTTTGAGCCAGTTAACAACTGCATCCATATTCCAGTAACAGATCCAGGCAGTTTCTTAAACACACAAGAGTGTATGCCCTCATGTAACAAAGATCTGGGGCAGTCAGTCCTGGGCTGGGATGAAGTTCCAAGGAGTCATCAAGGATGCAGGCTGTCGTCTGTCTTCAAACTGCCTCATGGTCCATAATAGCTTCCATAGCACCAGCAACCTCATCTCCTTTCTAGAAAAGGGAAAAGACAAAAGACTGGGCTCCCACTGTCTCCCCTCCACCTGGAAGAGGCAGCCAATGTGGCTTTTTTCTTTTTGAAGCAGAGTCTTGCCTTGTTGCTGGAATGGAGTGCAGTGGCGTGATCTCGGCTCACTGCAACCCCCGCCTCCCGAGTTCATGTGATTCTCCTGCCTTAGCCTCCCAAGTAGCTGATATTACAGACGTGTGCCAACATACACAGCTAATTTTTATATTTTTAGTGGAGATGGGGTTTTGCCATGTTGGCCAGGCTGGTCTCAAACTCCTAACTTGAAGTGATCTGCTGCCTTGGCCTCCCAAAGTGCTGGGATTACAGGCAAGAGCCACCGCACCTGGCCCCACTATGTCCCTTTTAATATCCTTTGTAGTAGATGCACCCAACAAATTCCACTCACAGCTCAATGGCAAAATTTAGGTACAAGGCTACCTAGCACAACCTAGCCACAAAGGAAGCTGAGAAATGTAGTCGGGTATGGGGCCAGGTACAGTGGCTCATGCTTGTAATCCCAGCTCTTTGAGAGGCTGAAGTGGGAAGATTGCTTTGAGACCAGCCTGGGCAACATAGCAAGACTGTCTCTACCATAAAAAAAAAAAAAAAAAAGAAGACCAGGCACGGTGGCTCATGCTTGTAATCCCAGCATTTTGGGAGGCCAAAGCGGGCAGATTACAAGGTCAGGAGTTTGAGGCCAGCCTGACCAATATGGTGAAACCCCATCTCTACTAAAAATACAAAAATTAGCCAGGTGTGGTGACGGGCACCTGTATTCCCAGCTACTCAGGAGGCTGAGGCAGAAGAATCGATTGAACCCAGAAGGCAGAGGTTGCAGTGAACCTAGATCAAGCCACTGCATGCCAGCCTGGATGACAGAGTGAGACTCCGTCTCAAAAAAAAAAAAAAAAAGTAGCTGGGTGCGGTAGCACATACCTGCAGTCCTAGCTACGCAGGAGGCTGACAGCAGGAGATTACTTGAGCCCAGGAGTTTGAGGCTGCAATGAGCTAAGATTGTACCACCTTACTCCAGTCTGGGCAAGAGAAGGAGACCCTGTCTCTGTCTGTCTGTCTGTCTGTCTGTCTGTCTCTCTCTCTCTCTCTCTCTCTCACTCACACACACACACACACACACACACAGTCAGCTGTGCACATCTGAAGTCTGAAAAAACTTGCAATTCTTTACCAACAGGGGAAAATGAGTTTTAAAAAAATAGCAGTCTTTGCTACATATCCTCCTTTAAGGCATTATTTCCACATGCTTGGACATAAACTAATCATTAATGGAATTATTTTAGCTACATTCTCTTGTTTTTCTTTCTTCCTGCCTGTGATTTGTTGGGGATTTTTTCCTGCTTTTTTTTAATTAGGATCTTACCCAGGCAGGAATCTGAGAATTGCTTGTGCCAACCTGCCCTTTGCATGACTGGTATTGTTAATAGGACCAAAAATAGTACTTAAATTGCTAAAATGAAATGATCTAGGCTAAAAGAGAAAATGATAACACAGATATGTTAATAAAGGTTTCAACATTAGCTTGATTTTTTCCCCACTTTAGGCAAAATTATGATTAGATTGCATCCTCAAAGAACGTATTAACTACTGGAAAGGAAAGGAGGGGCTTGGTTCAAAACAAGTGTTCTGTTAAACAAAGGGATCAAATGGGCACGTGTGGCAGGTAATCATGAGTTGATTGTATCCATAAAGGGAAGAGGGAATCCGCATCATTGAGCAGATCCTCCATGTTGCTAGCTACTAAGTCAAATGCTTTATTCCTACTGTAAACAAAGACAGTGACATGACCAAGGTCACACACAGAGCTAGTCGGTAGTAGGGGGGATTCTGAGTCTACAGTTGACCTCTGAACAATGTAGGTGTCAGGGGTGCTGGCCCCTTCACAGTCAGACATGTGAATATAGGCTGGGTGCTGTGGCTCACGCCTGTAATCCCAGCACTTTGGGAGGCCAAAGTGGACAGATCACCTGAGGTCAGGAGTTCAAGACCAACCTGGCCAACACGGTGAAGCCCCGTCTCTACTAAAGATAAAAAAAAAATCGGCCAGGCACAGTGACTCACGCTTGTAATCCCAGCACTTTGGGAGGCCAAGGCAGGCAGATCACAAGGTCAGGAGTTCGAGACCAGCCTAGCCAATATGGCAAAACCCCATCTCTACTAAAAATATAAAAATTAGCTGGGCATGATAGTACATGCCTGTAGTCCCAGCTACTCAGGAGGCTAAGGCAGGAGAATCACTTGAATCCAGGAGGCAGAGGTTGCAGTGAGCTGAGATCACGCCACTGCACTCCAGCCTGGGCAACAAAAGCAAAACTCCATCTCAAAAAAAATAAAAATAAAAATGAAGATAAATACAAAAATTATCCAGGCATGGTGGCATGGGCCTGTAATCCCAGCTTCTCAGAAGGCTAAGTTGGGAGAATCACTTGAACCCAGGAGGTAGAGGTTGTAGTCAGCCAAGATCCTGCCACTACGCTCCACACTCCAGTCTGAGCAACAGAGTGAGACACTGTCTCAAAAAACAAAGAAACAAAATTAGCTGGGCCTGGTGACAAGCACCTGCAGTCCCAGCTACTCAAGAGACTGAGGCAGGAGAATTGCTTGATCCTGGGAGGAAAAGATTGTAGTGAGTT
Organism: Sapajus apella; assembly: GCF_009761245.1. NCBI lineage: Eukaryota > Metazoa > Chordata > Mammalia > Primates > Cebidae > Sapajus > Sapajus apella. The sequence goes on along the minus strand of NW_022437022.1, from coordinate 7,148,119 downwards.
GAGATGGCGCCACTGCACTCCCCCCTGGGCAAAAGAATGAGACCTTGTCTCGAAAAAAATAATAATAATATAAAGAATCCAATAAAAAAATTTAGAAAAAAAACCAAAAAAATCTGAGTATAACTTTTGATTCCCCAAAACTTAACCCCTAATAGCCTGCTGTTGACTCGCAATAACATAAAGTTTGTACACCACAGAGAGGACAATAACAAAGTTGATTAGCATATATTTTGCATGTTATACATATTATATACTGTGTTCTTACGGTAAAGTAAGCTAGAGGAAGTAAGAAAATCAAGGAACAGGAAATATATTTACTGTTCATTAAGTGGAAGTGGATCATCATAAAGGTCTTCATCCTCCTCATCTTTATGGTGAATAGGTTGAGGAAGAGGAGAGGTTGATCTTGCTGTCTCAGGGCAGGCAGAGGCAGAAGAAAATCTACATATAAGTGGGCCCATGCAGTTCAAACCCATATTGTTCCAGGGTCAAGTGTATTGCTCTTTTAAACCTATGTATCTCTGTGCCTTTAAACAGCTGCCACTCCCTCTCCCATGCTCCTCACACCCAAAAGAATTGACCCCAGCCTTATCTAATTAGAGCCCACGGTTTGAAACTTTTTTCCTCCTTCTGTCCCTATGCAACTTCCCAACTTATCAGGTCATCACTCTTGGACCTGAAGCTTGATACTGCTTCTCTGCCCTGACCTTGGTCCATTTGCCCCTTAGATTACATTTGTTTTGTAGCCTCAGTGAAGACCCAGCTTCTTGGAGTTTCCTTTGACAATGGCCCAGCTGACTCTTCCCAAACTGGTCTACTGAAAGACTCAAACTTGCTGCACCCAGGAAACCAAAAGAGAAGTGTTGTTCCATAAGGAGAGTCTGGAAGAGCCCTCCGTAAGATCCCTTCATGAGGACTTCCTGCAACATCCTGCCTCCTTTATGGACATGAACACCACCTCTTCCCATTACTACTCCGTGTAAAAGCAAAACAAAACCAAACAAAACATAGTCACTACATTCTACGTAAGGGGTGGGATCTGTCATTAAACTGCCAACTTCTAGTTCATATCCCAGGGTTTGTCACGGAGTAAGACTGATTTCATGCACACAGCTCCAAGAATGATCTCAAGAGCTACTCAAGCTACTTAAGAGTGGCCCAGACCACTGAAGGCCATAACCAAGTATAAGGATCTTGGCTGGTCCAATCTCCAGGCCAGCACAACCCAGGGGCTGTGCCCCACACTGTATGTCTACTTGGAGGAGCCAAAATAGGTACACAGGAAGCTTAGCCTCACACACCACCCAGGTTCATGCCAGAACGTGGTCCACTGGGAACAGTATTGACATCAGAGTATTTCTGGGAACTTATGTCCCATCTCAGGTGACTCCCAGGACTCTATCTATCCTGGTCTGCATCACCCTCCTCTAGTGCCAGCTTACCTCTGCATTTACCCTTGGTGAGAAATTAGATGAAATCATATAAAATAATTCTTCGTTTTCATGCTAAAGATACTTAGTTTGAAAAACTAGTCAGCTATCCGTTGGTACAATAGAGGTAGGCCACTAAAAACGATCACTGTTCAGTTAGATGTAGACAGAACAAATATATATGAGTGGGACAATTATTAAACATTTAAGGGATCAGATTGGTTTGCAGGTATCTTTAAGTTCTACTCCACTTTAGAATTGATGGAAATTAGAGACAACACATTACTAGCATGGTGATGCGGTAGTTCCAATAATTTTCTGGTTCTTCACATGAATTCATGTCCATGTTTTAAGTCAAAATGCATTGTTTTTTGTTTTGTTTTGTTTTGTTTTTTGAGACGGAGTTTCGCTCTTGTTACCCAGGCTGGAGTGCAATGGCGCGATCTCGGCTCACCGCAACCTCCGCCTCCCGGGTTCAGGCAATTCTCCTGCCCCAGCCTCCTGAGTCGCTGGGATTACAGGCACGCGCCACCATGCCCAGCTGATTTTTTGTATTTTTAGTAGAGACGGGGTTTCACCATGTTGACCAGGGTGGTCTCGATCTCTTGATCTCGTGATCCACCCGCCTTGGCCTCCCAAAGTGCTGGGATTACAGGCTTGAGCCACCGCGCCCGGCCAAAATGCATTGTTAACACGTGTGGCATGTTAACATGTCCCACTCCCACCTTTTGATAGCATGGATAAGAAGACGTGGTCTCTAAGTACTAAATAAAGAACAAATATCTCTGTGAGTGCACTTCAAAAGTAATGTTTAAATGTCTGGTCTCTGGGATATAATATCTTTATTAAACTCTGACTTTTCATTGACCTGATTTTCATGTAAGTTCAGTCCAAGCAGAGACTTTTTTTTTTTTTTTTTTTTTTGAGACGGAGTCTTGCTCTGTCACCAGGATGGAGTGCAGTGGCGCAATCTTGGCTTACTACAACCTCTGCCTCCTGGGTTCAAGCGATTCTTCCGCCTCAGCCTCCTGAGTAGCTGGGACCACAGGCTCGTGCTACCACACCTGGCTAATTTTTTTGTATTTTTAGTAGAGACAGGGTTTCACCGTGTTGGCCGGGATGGTCTCGATCTCTTTACCTCGTGATCCGCCCGCCTCAGCCTCCCAAAGTGCTGGGATTACAGGCGTGAGCCACTGCACCTGGCTGAGACTTAATTTTCTTAAGCTTCCCTGGAACACGATGTAGGTTCTCAGGTTTTAGACTGAAATCTAGGAGACAAATTCTCAGTGATGGGGTGGTCTCCAAAACCATGAGAAAGAGTCCACTTAAAGCGACTGTCAGGTAAAACAACAGGTAAGATTTCCCTGTGTTCCACTCACATGCCACCACTGTGAGCAACATAAATATAACCCCACACTTGCTTCCTCTCCAGGCCAATCCCTGGAGAGGAAAGAAACCATGGTGAGCATGCTCAAAGAGGAGGAGCAGCAGCAGAATGCAAGACACTAGAGAAGACACCTGCGAGCTGCGAACGTCTTTCTCCCACTGTAGGCTGCTGCCCTGCTAGCGGCCTGTGCTAAAGAAGTCTTGACTTTAAATCACTTTCAGAGTCTTGGTTTTCACATGGGAATGAGCATTTTGGATAGTAGATTGAGCCTGTGTTCTGACTTAAAGTGATTTTAAGACTTTTTATTACTAAAGAACACATATTTCTTAAAAGGTCGTGGGACCACACTGGGCATGATAGCACATGCCTATAGACCCAGCTACTTGGGAGGCTGAGGCAGGAGGATCACCTGAGCCCAGGAGTTCGAGGCTGCAGTGAGCCATGATCATGGCACTGCACTCCAGCCTGGTGACAGAGCAAGACTCTGTCTCAAAAAAAAGTCATGGCACCAGCATTTGATCCAGGGACGAAGAAAAAACAAGCCCATGAAGCAAACTGAATGACTTCTTGGGCAATAAAGGAATATCACTTCATGGTTTCATCCCATGAGTCACTGTTATTCATTTGTGTAATAGTCACACATCAGTGCTATGGGGCAATCTCAAAATCTCCCACATTTTTGGTATTTGAATAGTACCCAAGATTTCTGGCTCAAATGTGGACTTTTCCCCCCAATTTGCATATTATATGAGTCATTCCAGTGGGGAATTTAGGAGAGAAACTGTGCTCTTCCCCCTGTTGTCAGAGGATCACCCACCCCCAGTCAGCCCAAGTGTAAACTTTACAGTTAGAAAGTGCTATGCACAGCTACAGTTTGGGATCTTAAAGACTTTTTATGGTTTCCTGAGTTGCCTTCAGATATTTCTTGATGTTCCTTTACAAGTATTAAGAGTAGGGCCGGGCGCGGTGGCTCAAACCTGTAATCCCAGCACTTTGGGAGGCCGAGGCGGGTAGATCACGAGGTCAAGAGATCGAGACCATCCTGGTCAACATGGTGAAACCCCGTCTCTACTAAAAATACAAAAAATTAGCTGGGCATGGTGGCACGTGCCTGTAATCCCAGCTACTCAGGAGGCTGAGGCAGGAGAATTGCCTGACCCCAGGAGGCGGAGGTTGCGGTGAGCCGAGATCACGCCATTGCACTCCAGCCTGGGTAACAAAAGCGAAAATCCATCTCAATAAAAAAAAAAAAAAAAAAAAAAAAACATTAAGAGTAACACTAGTGGCTTTAAAGATAGATTGCTGCTTCTCCACGGTCTGCATTCCCATCACAATCTAGTGCAGGGCTCCTTGGCTTCCACTTCGCGGCTTCATTCTCCTCTAGGTCCTTGACTTCCTCTCCATCCAGCTGGCAGAAGGCAAGGAGAGTGAGAAAGGTTGCTGTGGGGTGGAAACAGCATACATCCCCTCTGCCCACACATCCCTCTGCCCACATTATCTGGAGCTCAGCTACATGGCCACATTCTGGCCATACCCCTGTGACCAGGCAGAAGAGGAAATGGATTTGGTGACTATTTAACAAGTATCTGTCACAAAAAGTTTATTAAGGTTTCTGTAAATGGTAATTATTAAATGTTAAGATATCAATTAATATTCACAGACTATCAAATGTTATGCCACAATTCTATTAATCACTTTCTAAAGAATTTAGACATGCAAGAAATGCATGCTTTAACTGAATGCCTAATGACCAGTTGTTAGGATCAATATTTGGTCAAATCCAAATATTACCATCAGAGAATAAACTTCTGAAATTCAAGAATGAATCTGAAGTTTTATTCAAAATAAATTACTAAAACATTTAATAGTAGTTTAAAATTAATTAATTTTAAATACCTGACATAATTTCTCAGCATGTCAGCTGCTAGACTACTGCTAAGGCCACTGTTGAACTATTAGTGAGATGAAGTATAAGTGTTGTATGTATTATTGCAAGGACAAAATCCCATAATATTAAATAGTGACTGTGAAAATTAATTTTAGTTTTTCTATTTTTAAAAATTAACCATTATACAATCATGGCTGAAAGTTAATTTTAATATTTAGTTTTATGTACAAAGATAATTATTACAAACTTCTAAAAACCTAAATAGGGCCAGATGTGGTGGCTCATGCCTGTGATCTCAGCACTTTGGAGGCCGAGGCAGGTGGATCACTTGAGGTATGGAGTTTAAGACCAGCCTGGCCAACATGGTGAAACCCCATCTCTACTAAACATACAAAAAAATTAGCCAGGAGTGGTGGTGCACGCCTGTAGTCCCAGCTACTTAGGTGGCTGAGGCAGGAGAATCACTTGAGCCTGGGAGGCAGAGGTTGCAGTGAGCCAAGATCACATTACTGCACTCCAGACTGGGCAACAGAGCAAGACTCCATCTCAAAAAAAAAACAAAAAACCCGAAATGGGCTGGGCATGATGGTTCATGCCTGTAATTCAAGTGGTTTCAGTGGCTGAGGTAGGAGGATCACTTGAGACCAGGAGTTACCAGCCTGGGCAACATAGCAAGGCTCCATCTCTACAAAAAATAAAAATGAGTCAGACATAGTGGCATTCACCTGTATTCCTAACTACTCAGGAGGCTGGGATGGAAGCATCCCTTCAGTCCAGGAGTTAAGAGGCTGCAGTGAGCTATGTATTCCACTGCCCTCTGGCCTGGGTGATGGAGTGAGACTCTGCTCTCTTTAAAAAAACAAAAAAAAGCTATTAGCTAGATAACTTTAAAAAGACAATTATGTTCTTTTGAATTAACAAATGTGTATACGAATTTAAATAATGATATTAATCAGAATGAGAGATGTATTTAGCTCATTTAAAGTTATTGTATAATATATACATTTATATTTCAATTGATAGAATTTCAGCAAATACAGAACTTAAGAATATTTTCACTCCATACTCTATTGACTAGATATAAATGGCATGGCATGTTTATGACTGATGATGTTACTCTGTTGAATATGATAGCAACCTAGGCTGTTACATAATCACTCATCTAGCACAACGTCAGGGACAGTCCAAATGATATTAAAACGGTCACGACTCCTGCAAAAGTCAAGGCTGAAGTCACACAGATTTTAGAAAACCACCTACGTCAAAGCTTTGCCATGGTTTATCCTTAAAACAGTTATTAAATATATATTATCTTTTCTGTGCCTTCTAATAAGATTCCTGTATAGAGTAGACATACCTATCTGCTGACATTTATCCTGTGTATCTTGCTCATTCCCTAATTTCAGTATCTGAAGCCCCTGAACACTTCCCAGCCCTTGCCAATCCCTCCTTTAGGGGCCAGATTCGTGTCTGTCCTGGCTTGCACTTGCAGTCCTAGATGGAATATAACCAGCTGGTGCACACACAGCTCCACTGCCTGTACAGTACTCTCTCACTGCTCAGCCTTGCTCTGAGAATGGACCTCTGAAAACATTTGTTTGCCCGAAATGTGCCTTAGTTTTCCCTGCCTTCTGGCCATGGCCTTAGACAGACAGCCCTGTCTTCCTTATTAAGGAAGCCTCTGGGGCCCTGATGATCTCCACGGCAGTCCCTTTTAGCCACCTCCTACCCAAATCTGCTGTCATTACCATCTACTCATTCCCCTGTCAGGGGCAGTGGTGCTACTCAAACTTACTGGACTGTATGGCTAATTAAGCATTTTCTTTTCTCACTTTTTCCTAGAGAAAAGAACAACATCTTCTTGCCCTGTATCCAGGGTTTTTCCGACCAAGTGGGAGACTTGTTTTTCAGTTCCATGGTTTATGGGCATAAAATAAGGAAGCCCCAAATAAGGGACCTTATTTTTACTGTATCAGTCTAATGAGCTTAAACATATTTTATATTACATTCTCTGAAGTTAGTTGGGCCTTTATGCTGCTAAGTGTTTGTAGTAGCTAACACATGTAATTCCGGTGCTTTGGAAGGCTGAGGCAGGAGGATTGCCTGAAGCCAGGAGTTCAAGACCAGCCTCGGCAGCAAAGTGACGCCCTGTCTGTATCAACAATTTTTTTTTTTATTTTTTTGGAGACTGAGTCTCACTCTGTCACCCAGGCTGGAGTGCAGTGGTGCAATCTTGGCTCACTGCAACCTCCACCTCCCAGGTTCAAGTGATTCTCGTGCCTCACCCTCCAAAGGAGCTGGGACTACAGAAGTCTACCACCACACCCAGCTAATTTTTGTATATTAAGTGGAGATGGGGTTTCACCATGTTGGCCAGGCTGGTCTCAAATTCCCAATCCCAGATGATCCACCCACTTCTTCGGCTTCCCAAAGTGCTGGGATTACAGGCATGAGCCACCCTGCCTGGCCTATAAACAATTTTTTTTAAAAATTAGCCAGTAGCAATAGAGGGGGTCCCCATCTCCACTAAAAAAAAAAAAAAAGGGAAAAGAAAAGAAACAGCCAGGCATGGTGGTGTGCCTGTAGTCCCAGTTACTTGAGAGGCTGAGGTGGGAGAATCACTTGAGCCCAGGAGGCAGAGGCTGCAGTGAGTTGTGATGACACCACTGCACTCCAATCTTGGCAACAGAGCAAGACTCTGTCTAAAAAAAAAAAAAAAAAAAAAGCTGGGTGTTGTGGTATGTGCCTATAGTCCCAGCTACTCAGGAGCCTAAGGTAGGACTGGTTTAAGCCCAGGGGTTCGAGACTGCAGTGAGCTCTGATTGCACCACTGCACTCCAGTCTGGCCAACAGTGAGACCTCATCTTTAAAAAAAAAAAAGGGCTCTGGCCAGGCATGGGGCTGATGCCTGTAATCTAGCACTCTGGTACGTGGGGCAGGTGGACTACATGGGGTTGGGAGTTCGAGACTAGCCTGACCAACATGGAAAAACTCGGTATCTACTAAAAATACAAAATTAGCCAGGTGTGGTGGCACATGCCTGTAATCCCAGCTACTCGGGAGACTGAGGCAGGAGAATCACTTGAACCTGGGAGGCAAAGAGCCAAGATCATGCCATTGCACTCCTCCCTGGGCAACAAGAGCAAAACTCCATCTCAGGGGCTTCTGTTTTTGCATGTATGTATGGAAATTCTGTTGTGTGTGTTTCCAGGAATGGAAAAAGAAATTGGCTTACTTCATGTAAATTGAGGCTTTACCTCTTTTTTTTTTTTAAGGAAGATTTAACAAGTTTCGCTTAGTACAATACTTCTAAATGGAAATCACAAGGAAAGATTTAAACCAAAGCCTCAGAATTCCATACAAAGACATGAAAAAACTCCTAAAGTATTAGTATTACATCTTAAAATTGTCCCACATCTTAAAAAAAAAAAAAAAAAAAAAGTAGGCTCGGTGCGGTAGCTCATGCCTGTAATCCCAGCCCTTTGGGAGGCTGAGGCAGGCAGATCACGAGGTCAGGAATTTGAGAACAGCCTGACCAACATGGTGAAACCCCATCTCTATTAAAAATACAAAAATTAGCCAGGCGTGGTGGCACATGCCTGTAATCTCAGCTACTCCAGAGGCTGAAGCAGGAGAATTGCTTGAACCAGGGGGCAGAGGTTGCAGTAAGTGAGCTGAGATTGCGCAACTGCACTCCAGCCTGGGCGACAGAGCGAGACTCCATCTCAAAAAAAAGTAAAAGTGTATACTCACATGCCTTAGAGGATATTAAGCCAAAAAGCTAGAATTAACAAACATGCCAAATGTTTTCACTTTGAATCACAAGACACAGCCCCTATATTTGAGTTTTAAGAAAAGCATATTTTTCAACATGCATCCAGAGTTTTCAATTTGTGGTATAAGAGCAACATTTAACATAAGTGAAACTGCATCGACTTAAATATGCTTACTGCTTAGGTACACTCCTACAACATAACTAACTTGAGGGAAAGCTGAAAATTATTTTAACAGTTATGGTCAATACTGAACTTTGTTTTTATGTCCTAGATGAATGTTTCACTTTTCAAAATTACTGAGCTCAAAGTTTTAAAATAACTTGACTTCCACTTTTACAGTAAACATGAATCACAAGCCTGTAATGCAAAACTGTTAAACTTTTGTTTTCTTTAAAAAGGAGAGGCCAGGTACGGTGGCTCATGCCTGTAATCCCAGCACTTTGGGAGGCCGAGGCGGGCGGATCACGAGGTCGAGATTCAGATCATCCTGGCCAACATGGTGAAACCCCGTCTCTACTAAAAATATAAAAATTAGCTGGGCATGGTCCCGAGTCCCAGCTACTCGGGAGGCTGAGGAGGCAGGAGAACTGCTTGAACCCGGGAGGCTGGGTTTGCAGTTAGCCGAGATTGTGCTACTGCACTCCAGCCTGGCAACAAAGCGAGACTCCATCTCAAAAAAAAAAAAAGAGAGAGAAAGAAGACAAAGAAAGAGAAGCTGACCAAGAGCGAACAGAATAAATATTTCCATTTACCCATCATACCAGATACACTAAACATTCCTCCCACTCTATTCAAGTCCTATAAATGCACAGCTTTTGTATCTGGAGTAGCTCTTTGGTGTCCCTTTTCTACCTAAGCAAGGTTTGACTGACAGTCACCGGAGTTTTCCTCTAGAGTGTGGTCATATCCGCTCATATTGCTCTGACCACCATAACTACCTCCATAACCACCACTCACACTGCTCTGATCACCATAACCACCTCCATAACCACCACTCACACTGCTCTCACCACCATAACCACTTCCATAACCACCACTCACACTGCTCTGACCACCATAACCAC
>NW_022437022.1:7095727-7138174 GCF_009761245.1 Sapajus apella | reverse complement strand
ATAACCACCTCCATAACCACCACTCACACTGCTCTGACCACCATAACCACCACTCAGCTGCATAACTAGACTGGCTGGATAAGTCTATGCCTCCCATCATCTGGCTACCATAAGCAACCCCAGTTGCCTCTGCTGTAGAATTCAAAAAAAGTTCTACATAGCTGTGATCATAACCGCCCCCCACACTTGTTCCTGCAGCATTTAAAAAGATCTCCACATATCTGTGCTACATATTAACTTTGTCTTTTGCCATAGCTGCCACAGCATCTTGGTGAGTAGCAAACTCAGCATCTGCCTTACCAGTAAACTCTGTCATCGGGTCCAATTGCAATATGTATTCTCCTACAGTTAAGAGGTGAACAGAAATTACACCATTCTCAGTGGCTCTGTAAGGTGTGTACACAGTGCCCTGTGGTGCTCTAGAAACTAGACCCACCAACTCCGTATCTATGATCAGACATTCCTGAAAAACAGTAATTGTGGTCTTTTCCAAATCTATCAAACCTAAAACCATATCCATCATAATAGCCACAACAGTCATCATAGCCTCTATGTCTTCCACCATAGGGACCCTGCCTCATCCTTTCAAACCCAGCTCCTCTGCCAATGCTACTACATCCTTAGCCAGCCCCTGGCCTATCATTGGGATCTGGCCACTGCACAGCCATGAGCTTCTGAGGGGGCTCATAGTAGGTTTGAACTTCAGCTTGGCTACTCTCAAGATTTCAATGTACCTGGGCCCTATTCTTTCCTTGTGTTTCTTCAGTGTCTTCTAAGCTATCTCCTGCAAAGCAAACTGCAAACAGGCTTCCCCTGTGCTTCTGCCCTGAAAGTCCACTAAAGTGTCAACCCATTTGGCACAATTTCCAACCCTGAAAAGAAATGAACAATCTTTTCCTTACTACAGCCAAATGGGAGTTCTCTAACCCAGACAAAGCCATCGCTGGCAGTATCAGGGCTATTCAAACCTGTATACTTCAATACCCAATCCATTTCAACACTGTTAGACTTGACTACTTCAGTGTATCTGTGTCTCATGGTTTTTCTGTCTTCAGGGCCAGTTTCACTTCATTTGTGGATTCAAGTTGAACAAATGCTTCACCACTTGGTCTGCCTTCTCTGTATAGATGAAACAAATACCTGATGTGCCATTTTGTATTTTACAATCAGAGAAGTGCATCACTTAATTGGCTGAGCAGGACCAGGGTAAGCCCCTGACCTTTGCCATGAACCCCTCCCTGCCTTCCGTTCTCAGCGTCATGGCGATTGTTGGGCTCTTGGTAGCAAGTTTGGCTCAATGTAATTTTGGTGTAGCAGGCAATTTTCCTCCTTCTGCCCTCAAAGGGCTATAGCGAGACTACAACCAGAACTACTACTGCTCACATAAGCAAGTGATCACATGAGCACACCAGCTTTACCTCTTATTTGTGCTGTCTTCTAACTTTGTGCCTCTGCTGTCCCATCTGTCAAATGAAACTAATACAAGCCCTTACTTTCCTAGATGTCGGGTTGTGAGGACCAAAGAAACATCATCCCCCATCTCTTTCTCTGCCTATACCTCTTCCTCCATTCTTTTTCCTCTCCAGAAACCATGACCTTGGACTTCACTGAGTCCCACACTGGATGATGCATTACATGCTGACTCTTCCCTCCTAGGGAAGATGAGCCTGGCTTCCATCGGGAACAGACTAGCACATTTCATCAGTGCCTTCTTCTGACTGTACACCCTCTACATCCCTCCCCAGGCTGGGCCTGGGTAGTGACCTTTTAAGAAACAACATTGACTGACTTGACTTCTACAGCAGGCTCGGTGACACAGCCTTTAGCTGTTTTGCTCTCCTTTCATCACTAGGTGGTGTCTTTCCCACAGCACTACAAAGCAATTCCCGTTTCTCACTTTGTTGAAAAGGTGTGCCAGATGACTGCAATTCTGTGTGCCCAGATTATGGTAAGCCTATCCTGGTGTCCCGTCTAATTAATGACATCACAGCCCACTGATGTTTTCATCAGAAGCCTTTGCTGGAGTGGATGGGGTGTCCAGCTAGAGTAGAGCAGTTACTGTCTAAAGGTTTTCTGTTGGTAGACTGCATCCTTTCCTGGACCTTTGGTTATAGAGAACAGGCTTTTGCTGGGGGCTGTTTTTTGTCTGTGCTTGTTGGTGTTTACAGATTGCTGGCTCTGGGATATATGAGGCAAAAACAAAACAAAGGGAGTCACTCCTATGTCAGTCTTTGGGTCCTGAAGTCCATAGCCAGTTTGCCTTTCAGCCTTCTTCTGCTTATTTTATAAACTCAGGATTTTTAGCTGTACTTGGTGAGACAAACATGGAAAAGTATGTCTAGTCCATTTTCCCAGGAGTGGAAATCTCCCAGAATTAGAAAGGGCTTGTTGTGTAGGACACAGTTTTGATGGGAACCAATGATGGGTGGCAGAGGACCAATTAGGGAGCCACTGTTAGTCCACAAGAAAAGCTGACGACAGGCTGGGCACGGTGGCTCACACCTGTGAGCCGAGCACTTTGGGAGGCCGAGGCAGGCAGGTCACGAGGACAAGAGATCAAGACCATCCTGGCCAAAAGGGTGAAACCTCATATAAACTAAAAATACAAAAAAAAAATTTAGCTGGGCATGGTGGTGTGCACCTGTAGTCCCAGCTACTCAGGAGGCTGAGGCAGGAGAATCACTTGAACCCAAGAGGTGGAGATTGCAGTGAGCCGAGATCACAATACTGTACTCCAGCCTGGCAACTGAGCAATACCCCATCTCAAAAAAAAAAAAAAAAAAGACAGAAAAGCTGAAGACCTCGATTGGCCAGTGGCACTGGCACTGAGTGGGATAGAGGAAACTATTTAGAGGATAAGAAAGACAGGGAAGAGCAACAAAAACAAGTCTAGCAGGCAGTCACTGTGGTCCCCAGAACCACTGCCTAAAGCCCAGTGCTCTCCTCTGGCAGTTTGTCACAGGCATGTAGTTTCTGAATGAACTGTCTCCTGAACTAGTGGGTCTTTAATTGTGGGGAACAAAAAACTGTCCTTTTTAAAAACTGAAGAGATCTGACGAGTGTTCAACCAATCAGGATCTTACTGTGGCATCCATGAGGTTAAACACAATTAGCAAGCATCAGAGGCAAACAGGATATTATTTTGAAAAGTTCTGAAAATAGGCCAAGCATGGTGGCTCATGCCTATAAACCCAACACTCTGGGAGGCTGAGGTGGGAGAATCACTAATCCCAGGAGTTTTGAGACCAGCCTGGGTAACATAGTGAGACTCTGTCTCCACAAAAAATGCAACAGTTAGCTGGGTGTGATGGTTCATGACTGTAGTCCCAGCTACTTGGGGGGGCTGAGGTGGGAGTATCACTTGAGTCCAGGAGGTAGAGGCTACAGTGAACCGAGGTCACACCACTGCACTCCAGCCTGGGCAACAGAGTTAGACTCTGTTTCAAGAAAAAAAAAAGAAAAAGAATTCTGAAAATAAAATTCTCCAAGACACTTATTTTTATTGTAGCTAGCTTTCTGTCTTATAAAAGTTTGGTTTTCTGGAAATGAATAATGGCTTTTAAGTATTTGCTTTATTAAATTGTGAAACGAGGGCTATGTATATAATATAATGTAAAAACAACAATAAAGCAAAGTGTCACAAAAAAACCTAGTTTTGCTGGCACCTCTCCACTTTATTTCACTTGTTGATCATGTAAATGCCCGTCCTTTCTAAGTTAGAATGTGTTTGGCTATGGGTAACAGGAATCCCGATGAACAATGGTTTTAAATATAAGGACATATCTGTTTTACCTAATAAAAAGCCCAACAACTGGCAGTCCCTTGGTGAGTTTAGAAGATTAACAAGGTCAGCCAGGATCTGGGAACTTTCCATTCTTAACTCTGAATTCCCAGCAGCCTGCTTTCATTTTCCAACTTGTTGCCTCATCATCACAAGATGGTTTCTATAGGTGCAAGCATCACAGCCTCTCACAGCCTAGTAAGAGACAAGAAGGAAGGGAGGTGGGAAACATTTCACTTTGTGTGCTTCTCTGTTCTCGGGAAGGAAAACTTTTCTCAGAAGCCCCAAGATATTTCCTCTGATTTCAGCCAGAACTGCTCAACTGGCCAACTCTGCCTGCAAGAAGACGAAGCGCCATCACTGTTTGGTAAAGACCATGATAGCCATGCTTGCCTTGGACCAGGGGTTCTCATCAAGGGCATGAGGGGATGGGGCAGTATTGAAAACATAGGAAGGAACACTTTCAGTTGTCACATAAACAGAGCGGTGCTATTGGCATCTAGTGGGTTGGTGTAGGGATGCCAAATGTCCTAAAAGGCACAAAATACTTTTGCATAAAGACACAAACTGTCCTGTCCAAAATTCCAATAGCACACTTGTTGGGAAACATTGGCTTACACCAGCCATAATTCATCTCCTGGCCTGAAGATACTATGACTCAAACACAATCTAGAAGTTCCCAGATTGTGCAAGAGGAGGAACATGGCTACCAGCAGTGTGTACCATGATACCCCAGCAAATGTTGGAAGGAGTGTGGCAATGTCCAGTCATTCTGGCATGCTAAATCCTTTTCAGAAAGCTGCTGTTATTTGTACTGAATGGGCAACTAGGAAAAAATTACAGGGATCAGAATGGGGAAATTACATGCAAAGGCTGCCTTTATTTTTCCTAATGAAGGGATTTTTTTTTTCCAGTAGCTGGACAAGTCTGTTTCCAAGAATAACTGACTGAGTTACCCATACCTCTGCTACCTCTGTTGACTAACGAATGCTCCTCACTCCAACCAAGGAGTTCAGAATGTTTAAAACCTAACTCTATTTTTTTTTTTAACCATTATTATTTTTGAATGAGAGACAGGGTCTTGCTATGTTACCCAGCCTGGTTTTGAACTCCTGGGTTCAAGCACTTCTCCCATCTCAGTCACCCAAAGTTCTAGGCTTACAGGCATGAGCCACTGCACCTAGCCATAAAATTATTATTATTATTATTATTATTATTTTGGAGACGGAGTTTCACTCTTGTTACCCAGGCTGGAGTGCAATGGCGCGATCTCGGCTCACCACAACCTCCGCCTCCTGGGTTCAAGCAATTCTCCTGCCTCAGCCTCCTGAGTAGCTGGGATTACAGGCAGGCACCACCATGCCCAGCTAATGTTTTGTAGTTTTAGTAGAGACGGGGTTTCACCATGTTGACCAGGATGGTCTCAATCTCTTGACCTCGTGATCCACCCCCCTCGGCCTCCCAAAGTGCTGGGATTACAAGCGTGAGCCACCGCGCCCGGCCAAAATTATTATTTTTAATTGACACATAATAACTGTACATATTTTGGGGTAGACTGTTTTTCCAAACATGTATACAATGTGTAGTGATCAAATCAGGGTAATTAGCACATCTATCACTACAAGCATCTATTATTTCTTTGTGTTGAAAATATTCAAAATCTGCTCTTCTATTTGAAAATATACAATAAGCTATTATAATTACCCTACAGTGCTGTAGAACACTAGCACTTATTCCTCCCATCTAGCTGTACTTTTGTATCTGTTAATAACCTCTGGCTGTCCCCTCCCTGTCCTGACTCTTTCCAGCCTCTAGTAACAACTATTTTACTCTCTACTTCTATGAGATCAACTTTTTTAGCTTTCACATATGAGTGAGAACATGCAGTATTTATCTTTCTGTACCTGGCTTATTTCACTTAATGTCTTCCTATGGCTAATAGTATTATTATTGTTTCTTTTTCTTTCTCTCTTTATCTGGAATAGGGTCTCTCCCCTCTGTCACCCAGGCTGCACTGCAGAGGTGCATTCATAGCTCACTGCAGCCTTGAACTCCTGGGCTCATGCAATCTTCTCACCTCAGCCTCCAAGTAACTGGGACTATGGGCACATACCACCATGCCTGGCTAATTTTTACTTTTTTGTAGAGACAGGGTCTCACTTTGTTGCCCAGGCTGATCTCAAACCCCTGCCTTGAGCAATTCTCCCACCTCAGCCTCCTAAAGTCCTGGGATTACAGGCATGAGCCACCATGCCTGGCCATGTACACCACATTTTCCTTATACAGTCATCTGATGATGGACACATAGGCTGAGTCTGTATGTATCTTGGCTATTGTGAATGGTGCTGCAATATACACAGGAATGCAGATATCTCACCAACATTTGGATTTCTGAAATAATATTTTAATAATAGTCTAGTTATGATAGCAATCTAATTATTATTATTTTATTTATTTTTTTTAGAGACAGAGTTTCACCATGTTGGCCAGGCTGGTTTAGAACTCCTGGCCTCAAGTGATCCACCTGCCTCAGCCTCCCAAAGTGCTGGGATTACAGGTGTGAGCCACTGCACCCGGCCCTACTTTATTATTATTATTATTATTATTATTTTTAAACTTAGAATCTTAGTAGAAATCTTTGTGATCTGCAGAGATTAGATACATTGGGTTGATATGGTGCACTGCTGCTCAGAGTAAAATCTTGTAAGTCAGTGTAAAATCCACTAGATTAGAAAAAAGTAGGCTAGAAAGTTTGGTTTGGCTTCCCTCTCTGTAAAACCACGAATCTCTATACTTGACACAAACTAAGGTAAATAAGTAATGTTTCTTAGGCTAATTACTAAAGGTGATTAGGAGATAACCTGGCACAGAGGAGTAGAAAGTGCATTCCAGACAGAAAGAATGGACCAAGCAGAGATACTAACATGACATGGACATAGTCACACCAGATGTGAGCTCTTGCGAGCATCAAGAATTAATACTAACTTTTTTAAACAACAACTCTGATAATCTCTCCAGGATCCCTGGATTTCTGGGTGCCAATAACAAAAACTAGCATTACTACAAATAATTTTCTTTTTTTTTTTTGGGGGGGGACGGAGTTTCGCTTTTGTTACCCAGGCTGAAGTGCAATGGCGCGATCTCGGCTCACCGCAACCTCCGCCTCCTGGGTTCAGGCAATTCTCCTGCCTCAGCCTCCTGAGTAGCTGGGATTACAGGCACGCGTCACCATGCCCAGCTAATTTTTTGTATTTTTAGTAGAGACAGGGTTTCACCGTGTTGACCAGGATGGTCTTGATCTCTTGACCTCATGATCCACCCACCTCAGCCTCCCAAAGTGCTGGGATTACAGGCTTGAGCCACAGCGCCCGGCCCACTACTACAAATAATTTTCTTTTTCCCTCGGTACTTCTGCAATAGATTGAATGTTTGTGTTCACCCAAAATTCATGTTGAAATCTTAACCCTCAACGTGAAGGTAGGTGGTGAGGCCCTTGGGAGGTGATCAGGTCATGAAGGTAGAGCCCTCATGAATAAGATCAGTACCCTTATAAAAGGGATCCCATAGAGCACTCTTTTCCTCTTTCTACCACACAAGAGATAAGAGAAGTCAGCCAGGCACAGTGGCCCACGCCTGTAATCCCAGCACTTCGGGAGGCGGAGGCAGGTGGATCACGAGGTTAGTTCAAGACCAGCCTGGCCAACATGGTGAAACCCCAACTCTACTAAGAATACAAAAATTATCAGGGCATGGTGGCACGTGCCTATAATCCCAGCTACTCAGGAGGCTGAGGTGGGAAAATCACTTGAACCCAGGAGGTGGAGGTTGCAGTGAGCTGAGATCACACCACTGCACTCTAGCCTGGACAACAGAGCAAGACTCCATTGGGGAGAGGGAGAGCGGGAAGAGAGGTAAGTCAGCATTCTGCAACTCAGAAAAGGGCCCTCACCAGAAATGCTGACACACTCATCTCAGACTCCTAGCCTTCAAAACTGTGAGAAATAGATTTCCGTTGTTTATAAGTCATCTTGTCTATGGTACTTCATTATGGTCTGAATGGACTCAGACACCTCTCAATTAATATTTTATTAGGTGATTCCTAAATCAAATTAGTAGGGTTAAAAGTTATAGGCTATAGGTCAGGTGCAGTGGCTCATGCATGTAATCCCAGCACTTTGGGAGACAGAGGGAGGCAGACTGCTTGAGCCCAGGAGTTTGAGACCAGCCTTGGCAACATGGCAAAACCCTGTTTATACAAAAATTAGCCAGACAAGGTGGCTTGCGCCTGTGGTCCCAGCTCCTGGGGAGGTTGAGGCAGGAGGATCACCTGAGCTCAGGAGGCAGAGTCTGCAGTGAGCCAAGGTCATGCTACCTCACTCCAGCCTGGGCAACAGAGCAAGACCTTTTCTAAAAAAAAAAAAAAAAAAAAGTTATACTCTAAGTATTAGGCTGATGGCAAAGAAGTAGCCAATTCACGTAATCCTGACCTGACTAGACAGTATGGCTTTTTTTGTTTTGTTTTTGAGAAGGAGTGTTTTGCTCTGTCCCCCAGGTTGGAGGGCAGTGACACGATCTCGGCTCACTGCAACCTCTGCCTCCTGGGTTCAAGCAATTCTCCTGTCTCAGCCTCCCGAGTTGCTGGGATCACAGACACACACCACCACCCTGGCTAATTTTTGTATTTTTTTTAGTAGAGACAGGGTTTCACCATATGGCCAGGCTGGTCTTGAACTCCTGACCTCAAGTGATCCACCTGCCTTGGCCTCCCAAAGTGCTGGGATTACAGGCGTTAGACACCGTGCCCAGCCCTGTACGTACTTTTGTTTTGAGACAGAGTCTTGCTCCATCACCCAGGCTGCAGTGCAGTGGCACAATCTTGGCTCACTGCAACCTCTGCCTTCCAGTTCAAGCGATTCTCCTGCCTACCCTCTGAAGTAGCTGGGATTACAGGTGCCCGCCACCACACCTGGCTAATTTTTGTTTTGTTTTGCTTTGTTTTTTAAGTAGAGACGAGGTTTCACTATATTGGCCAGGCTGGTCACGAACTCTGAACCTCAACTGATCCGCCTAACTCGGCCTCCCAAAGTGCTGGGATTACAGGCATGAGCCACCATGCCTGGCCTGTATGTATTTTTTAATATAGTAATGCGTAAACAACTTTGTGTGTGGAAAAGCCATTTTTCATTTTTCCAAAAACTGCACCAAGGTAAAGCAAAGCTCTAGTTAATTTTGGTGTGTTGTGCAGGAGTTAGCAGTACTGCTCTCACTAGGCACTCATTGGACAGTAGCGCAACCCCAAGAAAAGGATGGTTGTAACTTTCATCATGTGTTGATATTTTATTTGAAATGGTGACTTAAAGCTGGTTAGATATTGATAGAGACTACAGTATGCCTAACTCAGCCATTCATTAAATATTTATTGCTTATAGTCTCTTGACTTTTTTTTTAATAATTATCTTTGTTAGCATAATTAGATTTGCACAACCACCCTTTCTCTTGTATTCTCTGTAAACTGGAGGTTGTCCCACTATTACTGATACTAAATTTGATGGTTTGGTTCAAATGGTGACCACCAGATGGCTCTGCTACAGAGGTGTATTTTTTTCTTTCTTTTCTTTTTTTTTTTTTTGAGACGGAGTTTCACTCTTGTTACCCAGGCTGGAGTGCAATGGCGCGATCTCGGCTCACCGCAACCTCCGCCTCCTGGGTTCAGGCAATTCTCCTGCCCCAGCCTCCTGAGTCGCTGGGATTACAGGCACGCGCCACCATGCCCAGCTAATGTTTTGTATTTTTAGTAGAGACGGGGTTTCACCATGTTGACCAGGATGGTCTTGATCTCTTGACCTTGTGATCCACCCGCCTCGGCCTCCCAAAGTGCTGGGATTACAGGCTTGAGCCACCGCGCCCGGCTCTTTTCTTTTTTTTAAAAAAAACAGAGTCTCCCTGTGTTTCCCAGGCTGGAGTTCAGTGGTTCGATCTCGGTTCCCTGCAACCAACCTCCACCTCCCAGGTTCAAGCGATTCTCCTGCCTTGGCCTCTGCACTCCCAGCTACTTGGACTATAGCTGCACTACTACACCCGGCTACTTTTTTTCTTTTTTGTATTTTTAGTAGAGACAGGGTTTCACTGTGTTGGCCAGGCTGGTCTTGAACCCCTGTCCTCATGATTCGCCCGCCTCAGCCTCCCAAAGTGCTGGGATTTACAGGTGTAAGCCACTAAACCTGGCCTGTGTTTTCTTGTAAGTAGCCTGTAGAGTGACACTTTGATGGCATTTCCCAGCAATCTTTCATCTAAAGATTTTAAAGTCCACTGATACTCCTTGTTTGAGTCAATTATTTCATTAAGGTTTATATCATGTATTTTTTTTTGTTTTTGTGTCGTTTTTGGAGGTGGAGTCTCGCTCCGCTGCCCAGGCTGGAGTGCAGTGGCATGATCTTGGCTCACTGCAGCCTCCACCTCCCGGGTTCAAGCAATTCTTGTGCCTCAGCCTCCTGAATAGCTGGTACTAGAG
The DNA here is from genome assembly GCF_009761245.1 of Sapajus apella. Lineage (NCBI taxonomy): Eukaryota > Metazoa > Chordata > Mammalia > Primates > Cebidae > Sapajus > Sapajus apella. Next base: position 7,127,882 of record NW_022437022.1, on the reverse strand, counting down.
GCATGCCACACCACACCTGGCTAATTTTTGTGTTTTGTGTTTGAGACGGGGGTTTCACCATGTTGGCCAGGCTGGTCTCGAACTCCTGACCTCAAGTGATCCTCCTGCCTTGGCCTCCCAAAGTGTTGGGAATACAGGCATGTGCCACTGCACCTGGCCAGTTATTTTCTAATTCTATATTTATTCTACACTTATTAGCTGGCATCCTATAGTAAAGAGTTTTTCCTCATCAACTGGGGATAAACCACATTCTTTATTTAAAAAAAAAAAAAGGCAAATAGGGTAAATGCTATCTCCCTTTAATAACTAATTTTCAGAGTAACAAACTGGTAATAATAGTCACTACCAATGATGGAAAAATCGCTTCCCTCTTCTCATTCTCTCTTCTCTATACTACAGAGTAGATTTTTATTTATTCACTATTTGTAATCAATAGTATTCATTTTCTTTTTGATGCTAAAACTGCCCTAAATTTGGCCTGTGGGACATCCTTCAAGCTGACTGAAAATACAAATGGACAATGGCCACAATATACATAAAAATAGAATTCTGGCCTGTTACCTGCAACAACTAGCCCAGTAAACCAATCATTTATCTACCATAAGTGCTGTACTCCCAGCCTAAAAGCCAAACCTGCTATCAACCAGACTTGTAGTAAGGCAAACTGCTATCTCTGGTAGCAATCCAGGAAGCTAAATAATAACTTCTATGACATCAGCTCAAAATGACCAGGACTTGATTAAAAATTAACAGCTTCCCTAATTTTTGTCCCCACTTCTAGTTTATGACCATCCAGAGAAAGTCAAATATGCTCCTTTAACCAAGCCCATGGAACACCAACTTCTAGTTAGCTTCCAGCTTCCGCATGCGACAGCTTCCCATCAGGCATTCCTGTGAAACCTTCCCTTGTCCACTGTAAAGCTTTCCCACTCCTCTGCATGCCTTTGAACCTCTGCCAAACCGTAAGTGATGGTGCTGACTCCCTTGCTACAGCAAGTTCTCAATAGACTTTGCTTTTCTCATTTGGTTTGCCTTGGCTTATTTCCACATTTTATTGAGGTATAATTTACATGCAATAAAATGCATCCTTTATAGTGCCACAATTTAATGAATTTTGAAAAATGTATATATCTCTGTTAACCAGGACACAGAATGTTTCCATCACCCCCAAAAGTTCTCCCATTTTCCTTTTCTCTTCCCCTCCTAGCCAACTACTGATCTGCTGTCTATCACTATGGATTAGTTTCGTTAGTTCTCCTAAACACTGTTGGCATAGTCTCATTGGTCTAAGCAATTCCTTTGCATTCAGGCACGATGAAATACCTGGCTCAACTCGTTTTTTTCCCCAGCCCAGAGCTGTAATCAGCCAATTCTCCAAGGAGCTCTGGATCTCTTTAGTGGGAAATGGAATTCAGAAACCAAGATCTGGGTGTTAGATGTGCTCATTGTTACTGCAGGGTGACCTTGCCTGTACATCCTAGTTCACCTGGGACTGTTCCAGTTTTAACCTGAAAGTCCAGCATCCACAGAAAACCCCTCAGTCCATGGCAAACCAATTAGTCACCCTAGTGCTTCTAGGCCCTTTCAGTGCACAGAACTAGGAAATTTTATTTTGCAGTTTAAACTTTTTTTCTTCTTTCTTTTTGATAGGGTCTACAGCCCAGGCTGGAGTACAATGGTGAGATCACAGCTCACTGTAACTTTAAACTTCTAGGTTCAACTGGTCCTCCAATCTCAGCCTCCCAAGTAGCTAGGACTACAGGCACAGGCTACCACCCCTGGCTATTTTATCTGTACTTTGTAGAGCCAGGGTCTCTCTGTGCTGCCCAGGCTGGTCTTGAACTCCTAGGCCACTTCGGCTTCCTAAAGCACTGGGATTACAGGTGTATGCTACTGCACCCAGCCCTGCAGTTTAAACTCAATATTACAGACTTTTTTGAACTTCTTAAAATTTTTTATATTAGTTTTTTTCAGGATCAATGAACTTCTTAAAAATTGTTTTAAATTAAAAAAAAAAAAAATGGAGACAGAGGTCTCTCTATGTTGCCCAGGCTGGTCTCAAACTCCTGGACTCTAGTAATGCTCCTACCTTGGCCTACCAAAGTGCTGGGATTGCAAGCATCAGCCACCCAGCAGTTCAAACCAGTGTTGTTCAAGGGTCAACTGTGTATCCTAATGATGAAAAAAATGCAAAGGAGCTTACAGCTTCACTGATTTATGATTGAATAATATCGTTGCTGTGGTTTTCAAACTATGTACTGTATGTGGTATGATGGGATAACATAAGTACTTTAATGTTACTGTGTACAAAGACTTCCAGTGCATGAGAATGAGATATAAATGCAAGATCAAAGAAGTTCAGAAAAAGGCCATGTGGCTGAGGCCTGCAGTCCCAGCGCTTTGGTAGGCCAAGGCAGGTATGCAGATTTCTGAATATGCCTGCAGAAGGTCCTACATCCAATCTCCTGCATATAAGGAGGAAAGACTATACTATCTCAACACAGATACACTACTAGAGAGACTGTGTTCAAAAGCCCCAAGGGGCCGGTTGTGGTGGCTCACGCCTGTAATCCCAGCACTTTGGGACACCTAGGCAGGAGGATCACCTGGTGTCAGGAGTGAGTCTGGCCAACATGGTGAAACCCCATCTCTACTAAAAATACAAAAATTAGCCAGGGGTGGCAGTACATGCCTGTAATCCCAGCTACTCTGGAGGCTGAGGTGGGAGAATTGCTTGAACCCAGGATGGGGAGGTTGCAGTGAGCTGAGATTATACCACTGCACTCTAGCTGGGGCAACATAGTGAGACTCTGTCTTTAAAAAAAAAAGAAAAAAAAAAAAAAGGCGTACTTAAAGAGTTTTCATTTGTTTCAATTTGCTTTCAACTTTGGGGTTTGTTTACTTTTTTATTTACTTGTCCACTATATAAAACTAAAAGTTCAAAGATAAATAAGTCTTGTTTCTATCTCCCCTCCACTCTTGCCCACCACTCTTTATAGGTAACTATTTTTGTTTGTTTGTTTGTTTGTTTTGTTTTGTTTTGGGGACGGAGTTTCGCTCTTGTTACTCAGGTTGGAGTGCAATGGCGCGATCTCGGCTCACCGTAACCTCCGCCTCCTGGGTTTGGGCAATTCTCCTGCGTCAGCCTCCTGAGTAGCTGGGATTACAGGCACGCGCCACCATGCCCAGCTAATTTTTTGTATTTTTAGTAGAGACGGGGTTTCACCGTGTTGACCAGGATGGTCTCGATCTCTTGACCTTGTGATCCACCCGCCTCAGCCTCCCAAAGTGCTGGGATTACAGGCTTGAGCCACCGCGCCCGGCTTATAGGTAACTATTTTAAGTTTCCAGGATATCCTTCCAATACCTCCTCCCAAAATAAGCATATATACATAAATAGGCATGTTAAATATAAATATTTTTACATATTAAGATATATAAAATAAGCAACACATGGTTATTTTCTGAATCTTTTTAAGGGCTGCATTGTATTCTATTGGATGGATGCACCATTCCCTATCTGTTCCCTATTAATGGATATTTAGGTTATCCCTAACTTTTGCTCTGACAAATAGCACTGCAATAACCTTGTATACATACTGTTTCCATGTGTAGAGCCGTACCTTCAGAATAAGGTTAGGCTTAGAACTGCAAGGAGTAAGAATAAACAGACGTAATTTGTATGCCACAGAATTTGAACCATTTTTCCACTCCCACCAGGAAGGTAATTTCAATGTGTATTTCCATTGTAAGTGAGGTGGAGCATCTTTCTATGTTTAAGGACCATTACTGTATTTTTTTCTGAGAATTATTTGTTCATGTCCTTCCCCATTTTCTCCTTTGGATTTTGGACTTTTTGTTTTCAATTTTTGAGAGTTCTTGTGATACAAGATGCGACTTTCTCCAGTCTGATCTGATTCACAGGAAATATACTATGACCATCTGGAGTGTACTTTAATCTTATCCTTATAAATCACCTTACTACAAGACACTCCTTTGGGGATAAACAGGTTTGATAAAGCCGGCTAAGGGCAGACCAATCGAAAGAATTACGTGATCCTCTAGTAAGTGTTTAGAGACTGTTCCACGTTCTTGAGGTAACACCGTCCCGTCCTTACTCGGCGATTCAGATGGCGCAGTCTTGTTTCAGGGAGTCTACTCGACTTGCAGGACCCCTTTGATTGGGTTCACTAAGCCCCTCAGGGCCGCCTTTCCCTCGTTAGAGTCAGCAAGGCGCCCTCAGTGCCGGGGTCACAGCGCAACCTCCGACGTCAGAGAACAATAGCTCCTCGATACATCCCGGGAGACGTCAAGGAGGAGCAAACCCGGCGGCCAGGAGGCTACGCCTTAGGACAGAAGGGAGGGAGGGCATCGGTTTCTAAGTTCTCAAAACTTACAGGTGAGCTTCTGCTAAGCATAAACGCCCCCGGCTCGCCGCCCACGGCCTCTCTTGAGATGGCACCTGGTCCTCCGACACGCGGAAGCATCAAGGATGGGTGTAGCGACCACAGAGCTGCCAATCACGCGCCGTCTTCGCCCAGATCCCTCCGCACGAGGCCGTCCCGCAGCCCAGGTGGCCGCGGCCAGTGCGTCCACCAGGCGGCCACGTTCCCTTCCCGTCATGCCCCGCGGCTGACCTCCGACCTCGCCGGCCCGCCCCTCCAGCAGCTTCCCTTCCCGCCCCCACCGCGTTCGCTGAGCTCCGGCGGCCGCGGGGGCTCGCGCCAGGCTCCTGGGAAAAGACTGGGTGTGTTACCGGGGAGCAGCTGTTCCACTGCGCCTCGAGGCCCCGATCGGGCTAGGCCAGCGGCCGCCCTCCCCTCACTTTTCTTCTCCTGGCGGGGGCCGGCGGCGGGCGAGTGACCGCGGCCACGCCTGAAAGGCGACTCTTCGGTGAGTGGGCCAGAACGCGAACATGGCGGAGCGGTGAGGCTGGCGAGAGGCGGCAGGCAGCGGCGCTGGCAGGCGGCGCGTGCGGGCTGGGGTGTGGGGCGGGGCGGGGCGGAGCGGGGCCAGGCGACGGGGCGGGGCCGGGCGGCGGGGCCTGGTTTCCTCCCTCAGCGCCATTTTGTGGCAGCGAGACCCGCAAATAAAGGGGATCGCTGGGGTTGGCGAGACTAGGAGCGCTGCGGAGCCGGCGGCAGAGCGGTCCGGCTGCGCGGCGGCCCGGGGGGCCCGGGCGGCGGGGCGAGCAGTGCGGCCTCGGCCTCCGCGACTGGCGGTGCCGGCGCGGCTTCCGTCAGGAGAGGTAGGTGCGGGCTGGCTGGCGGGAACGGCCGCGGGGGATCTCCCGGGCCTGAGGGCTGGGGCGCAGCGGCCCCAGGCCGGTAAGGGGTGGGCAGGGCCGGAAGGATCACTCAGGCCCCGGGCGGCACCGGTGTCTCGTAATCCGCTCTATCTTCCCGCCTGCGGGAAACACTTCCGCCACCCCGAGGCCATTTTACCTCCGTCCTCCGTCCCCGGGGCCCGGGATGAGACTGGTGCTTCGGCGGCCGGAGAGACCGGCCATTCACGGAGGCAAAATGTTGCCCTCCCCGGACTAAGCGGCGGCGCTCGTCCTTTCCTCGCCGAGGTGTTGCCCCCTCCACCTCCCTCGGGCCTCTCCCGAGAACCTGGCGACACTAACGAGTTCAGCAAGAAAAAAATATCGTTCGTTCCCCATATTTCGTGTCACGCAGTAGGTTGTTACTGCAGATACGTTATCTTGTAGATTTCCGTTTTTAAATGAGTGCATGCATTCTGAGGAAAGAAACTGAATTATTTGTAGATTTTCGTGAAATCCAGTTCTCACCTTGGATCCCTGTGAGACAGTTAATCGATAATTTTTTTAACCGTTTTTCATAAGTCAGTGTGCACATGGTAGAAAAGCCCAAGTAGGAAGAAAGACACTTGGTGGTTTGATCCCAAAGGACTATCGTAATATCCTGTGATTATGTAAAAAAATAAAAATTTTATTTAGTAGGAAAATACTTCGGTGATTATGTTACAATTGGAAGTTGTATTTGTGTCCATTTTATCTAGTTTTTAATTTAGTTAATTCCATTGCTTCGGAAGATAAATGGACATCATAGATCCATCACAAGTTCTTGTTTTTTGTATTTTAAAATTTTGGCTATTTTACGATAAACATATTACAGACATTTAAAACCATAATTTAAAACTGAACGAAAAATATTTTCAAGATGGGTACATTTTAATTCATTCAAGAAGCATCTGATTAGGCAAGGGAAGTGGGGAAAGATTGCAGTCCACAAGTGGGCTTTTAATAAGGTCGAGGTTACCATTTTAAGGGTTTGGGTAGGTGTGTTTCTAACAGTGCCTTTAGATCTTAAGGTATCTTAAACACACACATAGTTTGAAAGGTAAATATTTTTACGTACTTTTTCCGTGGCAGAATTTGGACGAGCTACCGAAATTTCTAACTCGTAGAGGATGAAAGTAATAATAGTATGTCCCAGGCACTGCTGATTTTTACATGGCTCCTTTATGTCTAGCTTTTCTAATTCAACGTTGAGTCGTGTTTGTTTAAAATATTTTTGTGTATTGTCTGTCAGAAATAAGCTGGTAGAGATGAAACAAAATGTAGTAGCTCTATGATGTGGAGATGAGCATTGTCACAATTTGTACAGTACATAAAAGCATCCAGGATCTCTTACGGTCTTGTATGTAGTATTGAATCTCCTTGAGTGTATCGTTTAACAGTTTTGATCATTATATATTTCTTGTTCTTCAAAATTGTATGTTAGTAGGTCCTTCAGCAAAACAAAACTGAAGATAGTATTTTGGTTTTATTCTTGTTTTTACTTTTTAAATTATTTCCAGTGCATTTTTCTGCCTCTAAATATTTTGTTTCTTGTGGTTACTAAGCTTAACACCGAAAAACTTTTCAGTGTCTTTATAATAGTATACTTAATTGTGTGTTACAAGGTGTTCCATCTGACTAGAACATAGTGCTATAAATATTTTCTGCCTTTGAAGACGTAGTTAGTAGAATTTAATTTTTTCCAAGTGCACATGAAAGTTGCCTTTTATGTTCATATTTTATTTGAAAAATCTGTTATTTGTATAGCATTTTTATTGTGCTGAAAGCATTACTATTTGCAGCACTTTGAGACAGGCAAAATTACGTTTTGCTGACTTGGAAAATGCAAGGGTTAAATGACTCACTCAAAATCACACATGACAGAGGGTAAAGAAAAGGTGGCCTTTCAGTACCTGATCAGTACCATGCTACTACAGTGTCTGAAGATTGGTTTCTTACATTCAGCTATGATTTGTTTCACCAAGGTACTGTGTTTTCTTATTGAAGTTGTGTTGGCTGGCGCTTGCCTCTGTTCAGAGGGAACTGAGTTGCCTAACTTTATGATGCTGAGAGCCAGGAAGCTACTGGGACCTGGGATGCTAGGCACCTAGGCAGTCTAAACTGAACTCCATACTAAGCTGTTTTTCTGTGTTAAGGAATCAAGAGTAGATGGTGGTCCTGATATTCTAAGTTCGAGACATATTATCTCTAAATTATCTACATAAATAACTGAAACCTTTACGTAATTTAAAAAGTAATTATCATGCTACCACCTTTTTGAGGGGCAAATTTGAGGCCCTTTCCCCCAGTGTATTAATTAATAACTGTTTTAATCACCTAATGACTCACAGTCATTTTCATCCTGGAAAATGGGAACTAACTTTGACTTTGAAAAGTGCTGTTATTAAATGTGTGACTCATAAGTACTGAGTATATTTTCTTTATTATTTTTCTTCAGGATTCAGTTTTAATTGACTCCAAATGATGATATGATCATTCTGTTTTTTCTGATACGAGAATAGATTGTTTGGAGAACCTGGAATATCCATTGTCTTCATGAATCTAGAAATGACTTTAAATGGTTGTTGTGCTTGTCATTTGCACTAAAAAAAAATTGACCTGGGGAATACCAAACTTCTCAGTATATTTGTGCAGTGTGAAAGTCAGAATTATGAATTAGGTTATATTTTGACCAAATAGTTGAATGTTGCAGAAAGCTGTAAATTTTGAACCTGTTCTAATTTGCCTTTTCCCAGATGATGCATTTGATTTTGTGGCATATCATGGACTTTTAAGGAAAGATTGACTTTTCATCAGATTAAAGTTGAAGGATTCTCTTTGTAAATGTTGAAGCTCTGAATTTCCCAAGTTGGATGCCCTAAACAACTAGAGTGATCTTAAAAGTGACTCTAAAAGTTGACTTAGGACGTGTAGACATTTATCTAAAATCTGTATTTACCCCTGACTTAAAAATGCAGAATTTTATTTTTGAACAAAATATCAGTAAAAAGCACCATTTATTTAAAATCTGCTCAGCGTCAAACTTGTTAAAAAATAAAAGGACATAAGCCAGTTTTAGAAATTTCAATAACTGCAGGCTGGGCCTGGTGATTCACAGCTGTAATCCCAGCCTTTTGGCTGCACAGGCAGGAAGATCAGTCAAGCCCAGGAGCCCGGGCAACATAGTAAGACCTCATCTCTACTAACAAAGAAAGAAAAAAAAACTTAACTGGGCGCACCTCTGATCCCAGCTACACAGAGGCTGAGGCAGGAGGATCACTTGAGCCTGCAGTGAGCTGTGATCAAGTCACTGCACTCCAGCCTGGACGACAGAGTGAGATCCTGTCTCAAAAAAATTTAAGTAACTTCTGTTTAGAATTCTAAATATTGGAGATGCCAAGAATTTTGCAGTAAGAGTTAGAAACAGTCATGAGGACAGTATGATTATTATCCTCAACCTGTGAATTATCTATTCAGGTTTTTCAAGAAACACTGAGTCTGTGTTTTTTATGGGAAAAAGGAAACTAATAATTAAATGCCCATTTTCTGCCAGTTACCATGCTGAAGATTAATGTTTGTCTTCAAAAAAGCATAATATTTGGACTCTGGTTGTGGTAATTCTTTTTGAGATAGGGCCCTGGTTATGGTAATTCTTTTTGAGATGGGGCGCAGAGATTCTGCTACTTTTATATTTGCAAAGTTGATACCCTGTTTTAGAATACCAAGGTTATCCAAACTTTCTTCATGTGTTTCCCAGTCCTTTTAATGCCCTTTAAAAGCAGATAATGATCTCATTTGTTGCTAACTAAGCTTGCAGTTAATTTTATTTTAATGGAATAAGAATATGGATACCTGTCTTTAAGAAGAGAATAAGCAAGTAAACCTAGGGGAAGTATCCGGTTGTAGAAACATGCAGACGATCCTTGCCAAAATCCTGGCATGGGAATGTGAACCCTCTTGTATGAAAAGTCTGCCCTTTGCAGACTCAGGTTCTGTATCCCATGAATGCTGTATTTTTGATCCCAGTACTTTATTTTTATCTGAGTTTTGTTGAAAACAATCCATGTATAAGTGGACCCATGCAGCTAAAACCTGGGTTGTTCAAGGGCCAACTATAATAACTTATAAACTGGAATTTATATTGAATAGCATCCACGATACTTTAGTATTATAACTAAAATTCTACATACTGAGTAGGTAGAATGCCCAGTAACTAGATAACAGGTATATCACCTAGCCTTAGTGATAAATTTAGCTGTTTTCAAACTAACACTCACAGATCTCTACCACAGTACTTGTTATGTGAAGTTCCTGGTTTGTTCTCAAAATTTTATGTTTACATGTGCATAGATACAGGTACTTGTATAGTGGTTAAATATGTACAATTCAAATATCTAAAATTGTCTTTAAGATTTTTTAAATTAAAAATATTATTGGCTGGCTATGGTGGCTAATGCCTATAATCCCAACACTTTGGGAGGCCGAGGTGGGTGGATCACCTGAAGTTGGGAGTTCCAGACCAGCCTGGCCAAAATGGCCCCGTTTCTACTGAAAATACAAAAATTAGTTGGGCTTGGTGGCTCATGCCTATAGTCCCAGCTATTCGGGAGACTGAGGCAGGAGAATTGCTTTAACCTGGGAGGTGGAGGTTGCAGTGAGCTAAGATCATGCCATTGCACTCCAGCCTGGTGACAGCAAGACTCCGTCTCAAAAAATAAAAAAGGCCGGGCATGGTGGACTACACCTGTAATCCCAGCATTTTGGGAGGCCAAGGTGGGCGGATCATGAGGTCAGGAGTTCAAGACCAGCCTGACCAGTGTGGTGAAATCCCATCTCTACCAAAAATACGAAATTAGCCGGATGAGAGAGAGAGAAAATTACATGGAAATGCCAGGTTTGATATGTTCGCTCCAAGACTTTGCAGTTTAATGGAGTGGATGCATGTGTCATGCTAAAATAGAAACAGACCTGTGGAGATAAATATGATGATGGTTTCTCAGATGATTAAAATGACTGCTACCAGATTAAGGTAGTCACAAAGCAGCCTTCCATAATGGCAGCAGAGATTACAAACTAGGCAACAAGGATCATAAAGTACGCAGGGACCAATTTAAAGAAAAAAATATATACATTTCATGTCATAGAAATATGGTTTATGTGTTCATAGGACAGAATGACTTGCTCAGTGAAACAAACTATATACAATTAGCTCAGAAACAAGTGATATACTCAGGTTTTTATCTGTTTGCTGTATCCCATGAGAAAGATTCAAGAGGGGAAGGCAGGGTGTGATGGCTCGTGCCTGTAATCCCAGCACTTTGAGAGGCTGAGGCAGTTGGATTGATTGAGCCCAGGAGTTTAAGACCCACCTGGGCTGCATGGTGAAACCTTGTCTCTACCAAAAAAGAAAAAAGTACAAAATTAGCCAGGTGTGGTGGCACATGCCTGTAGTCCCAGGTACTCAGGAGGCTGAGGCAGGAGGTCAAGATTGCAGTGAGCCTTGATCGCACTATCGTGCTCTGGTCTGGGTGACAGAGGGAGACTGTCTTTAAAAAAAAAAAAAAAAAATTAAAGAGGGAAAGAAGCAAGCCAATAACCTAAGATCAATTTAGATTTTTCCCCTAAATTCTGCCTTCAACACAGTTTACTTAATCTGAAAACCGGGATTTAATAGTATGATTAGAATATCTTGTAAAGTAGGGTTGAGATTGGTCATAGTAAAAAATGCTATTGGAAGATCATCTTCTTTTGAGGAATCTCAAAATCAAGTGGGACAAATCAAGTAGTTTTGGTGCGCGCACTGGTGTGTGTGTGTGTGTGTGTGTGTGTGTGTGTGTGTGTGTGTTTTAATTAGAGACAAGGTCTTAACCACATTTCCCAGGCTGGTTTCAAACTCCTAGTCTCAAGCAATTCTCCTGTCTCAGCCTCCCAGAGGTGCTGGGATTACAAGTGTGAGCCGCACCTCAAGTAGCTTTTAAAAACTCAGTTTGACATACCAATTTTTTGGTCAGATTTCTAGTTGTTTAGAATTTATAATAAGCATGGGTAAGTAAAATAAGCCATAAATACTTTATGGGAACATTTATGAGTATGCTATTAGAAATAATACCTAGGGCTGGGCATGATCCTTACATGTATAGTCCTTGCTATTTCGGAGGCTAAGGTGAAGGATCTCTTGAGCCCAAGAGTTCAAGACGAGCCTGGGTACTATGGTGGGTCCCCATCTCCTAAAAAAGAAAGAAAGAATAAGAATAACTAAATTAGTGTAAGAACTAATTTCTCAGTTTGTAAAAATTATTAATATGCCAAATATAATTTAGATGCTTTTTCAAAAGAGCACTGGTACTCAAAACCCTGATTCAATTTTTTAGTCCTCATAGAATTTTTATATAAAGATTTTATGTTTGTCAGGTTAGCTCTTCATGTTGTATAGGTTTTTTTTTTTTCAGCCCTGTATTTTAATGTGTTGTTTAACGTATGTTTATTACATATTTTTTCTTTGTCTTTCTTTTTTGTGTGTGTGCGGATTTGTAGTTTAATGGATAATAGCTGCTATTAGCATTCATTCTAAAAGACAGTGAGCATAATAAAGTGTTCTCTACTTGAATTCGTTAACTTGTCTTTTGAAACAGTTAAGTGAATTTTGTATAATAAAGAAGCTAATTTTGAGATACAAAATATTTGGCATAAAATTAAATACCGTAAGAATATTTTTAATAAGGTGTAACATATATATATGGATTTGTTTGGTCTTGTTTTTGTTTTTGTTTTGAGATGGATCTCACTGTGATTGCTGGAGCGCAGCAATCCCAGATGACTGCAACCTCCACCTCCTGGGTTCAGGTGATTCTCCTGCCTCAGTCTCCCTGGCAGCTGGGATTACAGGCACTTGTCACTACACCCAGCTAATTTTTTATATTTAGTAGAGACCGGGTTTCAACATGTTGGCCAGGCTGGTCTTGAACTCCTGACCTCAAGTGATCCACCACCTTGGCCTCACAAAGTGCTAGAATTACAGGCGTGAGCCATCACCCCCAGCCGGTATAACACACATTTTAAAATATATAATACATCTAAAAAACTATTGGACAGTAATAAATTACTACTGTGGTAGGTACTAACTTACTTTAACAACGTAATGCTATAAAAGGAAAGACTTAGAAACTGTTATTACCCTTTGATAGCCCTTTAGCAACATGCCTAGATACTGCTTGAGATTAGTATCACTTCTGCAACAAGATTTTCATAGGGGAAGGCCGGGCGCGGTGGCTCAAGCCCGTAATCCCAGCACTTTGGGAGGCCGAGACGGGTGGATCACGAGGTCAAGAGATCAAGACCATCCTGGTCAACACGGTGAAACCCCGTCTCTACTAAAAATATAAAACATTAGCTGGGCATGGTGGCGCGTGCCTGTAATCCCAGCTACTTAGGAGGCTGAGGCAGGAGAATTGCCTGAACCCAGGGGGTGGAGGTTGCAGTGAGCCGAGATCGCACCATTGCACTCCAGCCTGGGTAACAAGAGCGAAACTCCGTCCCAAAAAAAAAAAAAAAATAGCAACATCAAATGATTCAAATGGCTGCATTTTACAAGGGAATTTGTAAAAGTTACCTAATAACTATAATAATGGAAGATGTTAACAACGGAGGATCTGAGTGTAGAGTATATAGAAACTCTAATATCTTTGCCACTTTTTTGTAAATCTAAAACTTCTAAAATTGTTTAAATTTAAAAATCCTAATTATTTAACAATAATTTAGTTCACTAATAAATTGATTTGAAAGAGTTAGTATTTTTTATTCCTGCCTTCACTGGAAGACTGGAAGAAAATCAGTTGAACTTGTTTTCCCCATTTCTTTTTTTAGGATTCAAGATGACCAACGAAGAACCTCTTCCCAAAAAGGTATGGTTTTTGGTTTTGGGGTTGGTGTGTGTGTTGTTTTTTTTTTTTTTTTTTTTTTTTTTAAATAGCAGTTTTAAGCACTTTAAAAAAAAGTAATAGAGTTGAAGGGATTATCGTTGTTTGCTTATTTTTCATGTTTTTGCCTTTATAAGAATAATAGCATTGGAGTTGTATAATGTGCTAGATATTGTATGTTATATCTGGTATATTTTTAGAATATTTTCAGATGTTGGAAAACTTTAGTTACAATAATATTTCTGTGGTCTACTCTTAACCTTCATTATGTGAATATTCCAGCTACATATCTACAAATAATGTCAAAAGTGGAGATTATGAGTTTCTATATTGTTTTCTCTTTTTTTGAGACGGAGTTTCGCTCTTGTTGCCCAGGCTAGAGTGCAGTGGCACAATCTCAGCTCATCACAACTTCTCCCTCCTGGGTTCAAGCGATTCTCCTGCCTCAGTCTCCCAAGTAGCTGGAATTACAGGCATGTGCCACCATGCCCAGCTAATTTTTGTATTTTTAGTAGAGACAGGGTTTCTCCATGTTGGTCAGGCTGGTCTTGAACTCCCAACCTCTTGTGATCTGCCCGCCTCGGTCTCCCAAAATGCTGGGATTACTGGCGTGAGCCACCATGCCTGTCCCTCCCCACACACACACTTCCCCCACGAGACAGAATCCCTCTGGGTTCAAGCAATTCTCTGCCTCAGTCTCCCGAGTAGCTGGGATTACAGGCGTGCACCACCATGCCTGGCCAACTTTTGTATTTTTAGTGGAGACAGGGTTTCATCTTGTTGGTCAGGCTGGTCTCTAGCTCCTGACCTTATGATCCACCTGCCTTGGCCTCCCAAAGTGCTGGGAACCACCAGGCCATTCCTATATTACTCATTCTTGTCCTAGTGTAAATCCCTTTGATTGTAATTTTTCTATTTAAAAAAAAAAATTTTTTTTTTCAAAAACAAAAAATGGTTATAACTAGTTTTCAGATTCTGCCTTTTTCTCTGAAGCTTTGTTGTTTAGTCTCAATCTTCCCCTGTTGTACATTTCCTACCTAGAGTTTAGTTACTTGTACACACACACACACACACACACACACACACACTGGGTATCATAAAAGCGGTAACAGTTTTTAGGAGGAATTTGTAGTTCAGTTGGGAAAGCAGGGCTTATACTTACTAAACTGAATATTTATGTGAATAATTTAGATATTATAGAAGTTTCTGTCCTACTTTGGAGTCAGATAATTCATAAAATGAATAAAAGATTGTACTGTGCTTTCATAGTCTCAGAATTACTGTGTGCTCCCTCTGGTAACAGTGTCTTTTTTTCCTCCTTTGGGATAGGGTCTTGCTCTGTCACCCAGGCTGGAGTGCAGTGGTGAATATCGGCTCACTGCAGCCTCCGCTTCCTGCGCTCAAGTATTCATCCCACCTCAGCCTCCTGAGTATCTAGGGGCTACAAGTACATGCCACCATGCCCAGCTAATTTTTTTATTTTTTGTAGAAATGGGGTTTTGCCATGTTGCCAAGACTGGTCTGGAATTATTATATTCTGTATATTATATCCCGTATATTTTTAGAATATCTTGGGGTCAAGAAATAGCCATTTGCCTGTGCCTTCCAAAGTGCTGGGATTATAGGCATGAGCCACTGTGCCTGGCCTATGGCGGCCTTTTAATATATTGCAGTATAATAGTTCCCCCATTCCGTTTTATAGTAATACTGTTTACTGGTTAGTATTATAATTTGAAACAGTAAAAAAAAAAAAAAAGAAAAAAGTGTCTTATAAGGAAATACTAATAAAGCCTTTATTTTTATTTTTTATTTTCTGAGGCAGGGTCTCACTCTGTTGCCCAGGCTGGAGTGCAGTGGTACAATTTTGGCTCATTGCAGCCTCATACTCCCCAGCTTATACAATTCTTCCACCCTTCAAATAGCTCAGACTACAGATGTGCCACTATGCCTGGCTAATTTTTGTATTTTTTGGTAGAAATGGGGTTTTGCCGCATTGCCCACGCTGATCTTGAACTCCTGAGCTCAAGAGATCCTCCCACCTCAGTCTCCCAAAGTGCTGGAGGCATGAGCCACAGTGTCCAGCCAAAGCCTTAATTTTATTCTGAAGTAGGAGAGGTATCTCACTGATTGTTTAGCGTAGTGAAAATACTCTTTCTCAATTTATGAAGCATGTCAGCTTATGCCCTTTTAACTTTTTATTTTGAAATAATTATAGATTCACAGGAAGTTGCAAATAAATGTACAGAGAGGTTCTGTGCAACTTTCACTGATCCTCCTTCATTGTTAACGTCTTGAGTGACTAGCAAACATCTCTAATAACTATGAAAATCAGGGAATTGACACTGGCACAATCCACAGAGCTTATTCACATTTTGTGTTATACTTGTACTGTTGCGGGGGGAGTGGGGAGGAGCTATATGCAATTTTATCATGTCTAGCTTTGTATAAGCATCATTTATCAAAATACACATCTGAGCCATCACCACAAAGCCTCATTGAGTTATTTTATAGCCACGTCTACCCCCTTTCTGTCCCTGCCTGATGCCTGGCAACTGCTAATTTATTTTCCATTTCTATAATTGTTATTTCAGCGTGTTATATAAATGAAATCATGTAGTATATATCTTTTTTAGACTTTTTTTTTCCCTTTCCACTTAGACTTATACAAGTTGTTTCATGTATCAGTAGTCCTGTTTTGTTTTTTTTTTTAATTGCTTAAAGTGTTCCATGGTGTGGCTGTATCATAGTTTCATCATTTGCCTATTAAAAGACATTTGGATAGTTTTTACTTTTTTGACTTTTACAAGTAAAACTGCTTGGATATTAGTTTTCATTTCTTTGAGATGCATGTGTAAGAGTGCAACTGCTGGGTTCTATGACACATTCACTTTTAGTTGTATTAATAAAAATGAACTGCCAAACTTTTTCAGATACTCAGATACCATTTTATGTTCTCACCTGCAGTGTAGGAAACTTCAGTTTCTCTGAATCCTTACCAGCATTTGTGTTGCCACTAATTTTTGTTTTAGTCATTCTAATCAGTGTGTGGTGATATCTGGGGTGTTTTTTTTTTTTTTTTTTTTTTTTTTTTTTTTTTTTTTTTAAAGAGAGACAGGGTTTCACCGTGTTAGCCAGGGTGGTCTCCATCTCCTGACCTTGTGATCTGCCTGCCACAGCCTCCCAAAGTGCTGGGAATACAGGCATGAGCTACCATGCCTGGCCAGTATCTGGGGTTTTAATGTGCATTTCCCTAATGATGATGCCTATTGTCAAGATAACCAAATAATTTACCTTAAAAAAAAAAAAAAAAACTAGCTGGTTGCAGTGTCTCACAGCTGTAATCCCAGCACTTAGGGACACTGAGGCGGGCAGATCATGAGGTCAGGAGTTCAGCCTGGCCACTATGATAAAACCCCGTCTCTACTAAAAATACAAAAATTAGCCAGGTGTGGTGGTATGTGCTGTAGTCCCAGCTACTTGGGAGGTTGAGGCAGAAGAACCGCTTGAACCTGGAGATGGAGGTTGCAGTGAGCTGAGATGACGCCACTGCACTCCAACCTAGGCAACAGAGCAAGGCTCTGTCTCAGAAAAAAAAAAAAAAAATTTTTAATAATTTTTTTTTTTTTTTTTTTTTTTTTTTTTTTTAATAATATGTACTCAGGCATTTAAATCTCTCACTTGAGAGATGTTTCATGGGTCTCAGTATAGAGCTTTGTGTCTTCAGGAAGAGTACTCAATTCATTTCATAATTCTCTTTTTAGGTTCGACTGAGTGAAACAGACTTCAAAGTTATGGCAAGAGATGAGTTAATTCTAAGGTAAAATGTTCTTTTTATCAAAAATTTTTCTATAGAACATTGTATTGTGACTCCATACTGTAATATTTGTCTTTATGCCAAATACTGTTTTTAATGTTGTTACGTCGTCAAATAATTCAAGTACTTTTTGAACGTATTTCCTGTGACTTGTTTCTTCATTATGTTAACACTGAGGAAAACGTAGCACTTTAAAGAACTGCTAAGAAGCTATAAGTTTGACAAATCCATGGCTTGTTTTGTGTAGTTTTTCCTTTTGTGTTTAACATTTGAAAAAAAAAAATCCTAAAAGATGCATTTATATTTTTGGAAGAAATACATAATTTACTAATGAAATGAGTTTACTTTTTCTTATTATTGTGACCTTGACCAACTCATTTAACTTCATACGCATCATTTTCTCATCTGTAAGTTGAAGGGGTTGAGTTACTTTTAAAGGTTACTTCCAGTTCTGAATTTCCATGGTTATATTATAAATGTCTTACAAAAGCAGATTGTCAGGTACAGCGTATAATCTTTTTGGAGTGTGTAAGAAATCAGGAAGTAGGATATTCTGTGTTTTATAATTTACGTATATTCTTTCTGTATATTATTGCTATGGTTAGTAAGTTTCTGGATGACTTTTAGATGAAAATAAAATGAGTATTTTTATTTAATAGGCTGAAAGCAGGGGAGAGAAAAGATCTTTTGTGAGATAGGGTAACAAAGAGTTTGTTGTTTCCTAGAGTGTAACAGTTTCCTGCTTTCACCTTTGCATAACTACTGTATTATAAACACACTCTTATCTTTTTTTGCCATAATCTCGTACATGGGACAGTTTCCATTGTATACCTTTATCTTCCTGCACATAAAGTTTAAATCCTTGGTATTCTAAAACACTCCTGTCTTCTGTTGAAGTAGATACTCACTTGTGATATACGACTACTCCTCGATGCTCGTTTTTTTTTTTTAATGTACATATAAGTTATAATAGAGGTGAGGTCTTGCCATGTTGCTCAGGCTGGTCTTAAATGCTTGGCCTCCCAAAGTTCTGGGATTCAGGCATGAGCCACCATGCCCAGCCCTGACTTTTTTTTTCCCCTTCCTGCAGTATTATGCACTTCTTTTTATGCCTTCTTGCATAATTGCTGTAGTCTGTGCAGTCATTTTTTTAATTTAACTGTAGGAGGGGAAAAATCAGTAATCATAATAACGAATCATAGAAATGTTTTATTTTAAGATACCTTTAAGGTTTCTAAATCATATGCAGTAGTGTATATTCTTGCAGTCACTTTAACATCTTTCCTTAGGGAATTCTCAGTAAGACTTTTAGGTGAGTTTTTTTCTGATTAATTCCCTTGATGATTTCAGACCAGCTGCTACTTTTTTAACTAGTCTATGCTTTCTATCCTTGTGATATACATGTTCTTGCTTTGTTTTTATATTTTTCTGTTCTTCTAAAATAAATCGTTCTTTTATAGCCTCCACAGAAGACCTTTTCTATAAATCCCCAAATATTTGGTAAACTGTATGTGTCCTAGGTTGTAAGTGCCATAAAAATAAGCATGGCTGTGGCTGAACAGTAGTGTTTATATAGAAAATGGATTAGTTTGGTATTAGGAAGTACTTTTTGTTCATTATGTTGGGATGTTAATAAGTTAACAGCAAGCCTGTTTTTAAGATTATTAAATGGTTTTCTAAAAGCAAATTTTAATTATCTGCCTGAAGAGCAGTTTGAGAACATGGCTCTTAAAATATGCAGGATAGCAGACATTCAGGGCAGGTACTTTCCATTAGGAGCTGTCTAATAAGACTGTGAAAAATCTTTATTGCTAAGAGGACCTAATCATGTATATTCAGGGTAGAGATGTATAATGAAGAAAAACAGTCCCCTTGTACTCTGATAACATATGGAATTTATGCAGGTAGTTTCTGCCAGTTAGATGTGACTGTTAAATTATAGTCTTGAAAAATGTTATATTTTCCCCCTTTGTTTACAGGCAGAAATTGATACTACCTTGAGAAGAGTCACAGGGTATTTTCACAAAAGACCCAAGATAAAGAACCTTCAGTTCTGCATAATTAGGCACATTTCTAATATGCCTTTTGTTCTAAGTGGACAACATAGGAAAGTAGCAGCAGGATTTTTTTTTTTTTTTTTCAGCTTCTGTAATCCAGGATTATCGTGAACATCAGTGATACCAAAGTGGATCTGGGGTTTAATCTTCCCCAGAGCATGCTTGGCATGTTCTCAGCAGAAAGCACCTTCTCTTTATATCTCCTTTAACCTGTGTCCCATAAAAGGGAAGGAATAATGAGGGACTACTTTATTATCAGTTAAACTAGATTTAGGCTGGGTGTGGTGACTCAGGCTTGTAATTTCAGCCGTTTGGGAGGCCAAGGTGGGAGGATCATTTGAGCCCAGGAGTTCAAGATCAGCCTGGGCAATGTAGTGAGACCCCATCTCCAAAAAAAATTAGCCATGCGCCCTTGGTCCCAGCCATACAGGAAGCTGAGCCGGGGGATCGCTTGAGCCCAGATCCTGTTTGCAACACTGTACTCCAGCCTGAGGGACAGATCAAGACTCTCTAAGAAATCTGGATTTAAAATTAAAACAATCTCAAAATTAAAAATCATCCAGCAGAATGCTCAGTATCACTTAAATCTGCAAATTTATACATGTGATCTTCTAGTTTTTTTGTTTAAGTAAAAGCTATCTCACTGTAACTAATGTATGGTTTTTTGTTTTTTTACTAGATGGAAACAATATGAAGCATATGTACAAGCTTTGGAGGGCAAGTACACAGATCTTAACTGTAAGTTTGAGTTTTAGCTTCCTAAAAGACTGAATAATCTTCTTTTGATTGTTGTTCCAATCAAAAGGATAACTGGCTTTATTAAAGCAACTGTAATTTTTCTCAAGTGTTTTATTATAAGAACTGTACATAGGTGCTGCGTTTGGTGCAAGAAAATACAAAGATCAATAGAAAAGTCAGACATGTAATACTCATATAATGACATAACTTAGCAAAATTATATGCAAGGTTCTGAGAATAGATACAGTAACTCAGAACTACTTGAAACTTTTCTTGCTTGTCCCCAAACCCTTCTACATAGGAGTATGACTTGAAGCATGAGTTTAGTCTAGAAGGGAAATAAATAGAAGCAATTAGTAACAGATTTATGACAGCTTAAATTAGTATATATAACTTAATTATGTGTAATATCTATTTACATACTTTTTCAAATCTGCTGAAAATATCAAGAGTTTATCATTTTAAAGCATTTTAGTCTCACTTTTTACTGTTTGAATCACATACTATTTGTTGAGTATGAAAACCAATATATGTTATTGTCTAACATCAGAGAGTTTATACCCTGAAATTCTGATTTTACATGACTATGTTATAATCTATAGAAGTCATGAACATTATGAAAGTTTAAGGCGGGACACAGTGACTCACACCTATAATCCCAGCACTTTTGGGAGGCCAAGGTGGAAGGATCACTTGAGCCCAGGAGTTGAGAACATAGGCAACACAGGGAGACCTTGTCTCTACAAAATAAATTAATTAATTAAATTTAATTTTAAAATGGGTCAGGAGGATTACTTGAGCCCGGGAGGTCAAGGCTGCAATGAGCTGTGATGGTGCCACTGCACTCCTGCTGGATAACACAATAAGATCCTGCCTCAAGTTTAATATACTAATTGTCCAGCAGTTATTACCATTTTTATTTTTTATTTATTTATTTTTTTGAGACACAGTCTTACGCTGTTGCCCAGGCTGGAATGCAGTGGTGCAATCTAGGCTCACTGCAACCTCTGCCTCCCAGGTTCAAATGATTCGTCTGCCTCAGCCTCCCAAGTAGTAGCTGGGATTACAGGCATGCGCCACCATACCTGGCTAATCTGTATTTTTGGTAGAGATGGTATTTCACGACATTGGTTAGGCTGGTCTCAAACTCCTGACCCCAGGTGATCCACCCACCTCAGCTTCCCAAAGTGCTGGGATTACAGGCGTGAGCCACTGTGCTCAGCTAGCATTTTTATATTAAATAGGTTAAAACATACTAATCAGGATTTTATGAATACTGTATAACACAAACAGATGTTTTATGTCTTCTGTTGCGAACAGATGAAACTATAAAAACATAATTCAGTTAGTAGTCATGGAGCACTGTGACACCATTACCTTCTAAAGAAGCTCTCATGACCAGGAAAAATTTCCCTTTTATAAAGGGAGTTAGGATACAAAGTAAAGATTTGAGGAAAGTTTTGACCCTAGTTTTTATTGTTCTTAACAGAGGTATTTAGAACTTGATCTTAAAATCATATTTATATATATTTTTAAATCATCAGCTAATGATGTAACTGGCCTAAGAGAGTCTGAAGAAAAATTAAAGCAGCAACAGCAGGAGTCTGCACGCAGGGAAAACATCCTTGTGATGCGACTAGCAACCAAGGAACAAGAGATGCAAGAGTGTACTGTAAGTATGTCAAGTTGTATAAGTCTTTAGTTGAGGAATTGGTTTTTAGTTCGCATTATTACATGTTGATTTTAAATACTTAATGGAATATGAGACCGTATTTTTTATAGGTATACACATTTTGAGCTTTAAGTATACTAGATGAAAATTTTGATAACGTCTCTTCATTTAGACTAAAATTTTTTTTTTGTGGCCGATAAGGCAGAAGTTTTCAGTTGTTTTTGTTTGTTTGTTTGTTTGTTTAAATTTTCATGCTTTATGAATGTTTATCACTTCCAGACATTCTTCAGATCCTTGGTGTCTGAGGGTATAATCAATAAAAGAGCATTTGCTCCTTACTGCTTTATGTTTCACTGGCTAAGAAAGCCATCTGATTACTTTACCTCTGCTCTCTTGTTCCCTCTGAACTGTTTTTCCTAGTGTCAGCAACTTCTTCAGTGTCTCCTTTTTAAATGTTAGAACTTTGATGTGTACTGTGTAGTATTTACTAGTAATTGATCATCCAGTTCTGGTAGTTTAGATTCAATCTTACGGTGTAATTATACAAAATAATTAGAGACAGCTATATCCTTGTTTCTGATTTTAAAATCTCAATGTTTCTTCAATTCTTTGTGTATTCTCCATTCATTTGATACATATAGAAGTCTTCTAATGTGTTATTATAATCTTCTAAGGTAGTATTCTGGTCTCTGGAGACACACCAAAAATCTATGGGCACAGTCCTGTTCCTTTTACCTATAGAATGTTCCTTAATTTAAACAGAGATTGTTTAAATTTCCACACAAGTACCCATTTACTCATCTTTCCCTTTTTTCTAATTGACTTTTTCATATTTTACTTTGCTAAACGCTGGCTTTTATCATTTTCTTTCTTTCTTTCTTCTTTTCTTTTCTTGAGACAGGGTCTCTGTCATCCGGGCCAGAGTGCAGTGGTAGTGATCACAGCTCATTTGAGCTTCCTGAGTAACTGGGACTATAGGCATGTGCCACCAAGCCCAACTGATGTTCTAATTTTTTGTAGAGATGTGGTCTTCCCTGCATTGCCCAGGCTGGTCTTGAACTCCTGTCCTCAGTCAGTCCTCCTTCCTTGGCCTCCCAAAACTGTTGGGATTATAGTTGTGAGCCATCGCACCTGGCCCGTTACCATTTTCTCTACCTTATCACCACATTTTGTCCTTTCGTTCCCATCAGTTTATTGTAATTCTCACTACCACTGATACTTTTTTCTCCATACTTACTAATGAATGTTTTAACAAATTTCCCTTTTTACAAAAAATGAATCTTACCTTTAGACTGCTAACACTTGGGAAATACAGTTGAATAGATGATGTTGATGGTACTGTCTCATAGGACCAGAATGTCTTGAATTCCTTTCTCTTACGGATTCCTACTCTGGATATCTTAGTTGAGGAACTAAGTACTTGCCTACACAATGTGTGCTATTCATGCACCTCTGATTCTCCAGCTGTCCTGTATACACTGGCGGTTTTGATCATATCATGTCTGGTGAAGAAGGCCTTTGGTGATACCTCATCAGTCTTGTCTCTTCGACCTGGATTTTAAGGTTATTTCAACTATAATGGAAGCTAACTTTTTACAGCCTTTTTCTTTTTTTTTTTAACAGCTGTCACCTGCACAGGCCAGCTGAACAACTTCCTGTTCTTCCAATTATAATACAAGTGAGGTTTTGCAGGCAGGGCAGGGCAGCAGGAGCAAAATCACAAGAAAAGACAAGATTATATATGGCAGATGAGGATAAAGTTTCAGGTGACAGTGAAAAGAGATGAGGTCAGAATCTTGGGTATTCTAGGAGAGGTGGAGCCACTGAAGAATTTTTGAGCAAGAGATGTATGTGATGGATTAGATTTAGATTTACATTTTAAGTAGATCACTCTGGCTTGAGTATGAAAGATGGATGTGAGTGGAACAGGACGTTAAGCAAGAAAACCAATTGTGAGGCTGTTAAAATAGTCCAGATGAGATAAATGAAGCCACTGGCAACAGGGAGCAGGCAGGACAGAATAGGTGTTTTGGAGGCACAAATCAGTAGGACTTTTTTAGTTTGGATGCTATTGTGGAAGGAATGAAAAGATTTAGGGAAGAATCACCAATAGCTCTCAGGTTTGTCTTGTTTGACTGATTGAGTAGTGATGCTACTAGGATAGAGCCTACAAAGATCAAATTTTAAAAGAGCAGAGTGTGGTATTAGGAAAATTGAGGAAATCCAACATTCCTTCCCCCCCCCCCCAAAAAAATAAAGTGATTAAAACACAGGCATACATAAAGTTCTATACAATAGGAATTTTAAATTGTTCGTTAGATTTGGCAGTTAAGAGGCTGTTGGCCAAGGAAGCCAAAAGATTGGATACCCCGGCTCTAGAGAAACTGTCAAGTGGGAATCGTGAGAAACCGAATTTAAAGGGTAGAAAGAATGGGAGTTACGTACTAGAGGAGGTAGGAGGGAATAGGTTAAGCATTGGTTGAAAAGTTTGGCCCTGAGAAGGGGGGTTTCTTACCCCCTTGAGATTGAAAAAACGTGGAAAGGTTTGTATTAGGTACCTGTCCTTTATTTATTTACTTTTCATTTATTTATTTTGA
Source organism: Sapajus apella (assembly GCF_009761245.1). Taxonomy (NCBI): domain Eukaryota; kingdom Metazoa; phylum Chordata; class Mammalia; order Primates; family Cebidae; genus Sapajus; species Sapajus apella. Next base: position 7,103,786 of record NW_022437022.1, on the reverse strand, counting down.
GATGGAGTCTTATTCTGTCTCCCAGGCTGGAGTGTAGTAGCTCAATCTCAGCTCACTGAAACCTCCACCTCCCAGGTTCGAGCAGTTCTCTGCCTCAGTGTCCCAAGTAGCTGGGATTACAGGTGCCCACCATCATGCCCAGCTAATTTTTTGTATTTTTAGTAGAGATGGGGTTTCACCATCTTGGCCAGGCTGGTCTTGGGGCTCCTGACCTCGTGAGCCACCATGCCCAGCCAGCACCTATCCTTTAAAACAGTGCTGCTGCTTTTACCCCTGGTATTTCAGGAGTCTGTCTGTTTCTGTAGATCTTTTGTTTGCCCAGCATACTAACTTATCTGTTTGATCTTTTAATAATAATGCTGTTTTTGTTTGTCTGCATACAGTCTTTGCCAAGTGCATCAGTAGTCAGTTTAGTTAGTTGTGAGTGTAAGGCATAAGTTAGCCACATAAATAGCTACTATATTCTTCACTCTGTATTTTGTTGGTAAGTAAAATCTATCATTTTTGTTTACCTCAGTGGTTTTTCTATTTTTCATTTAGTCTTTTGCCAATCAAAATAGATTTAGTAATAAAGCTAACTTTGAAAACGCTTTACCCAGTGTTCTCATCTCTAGAACATGGAATTTATTCTAGTCAGAGTTCACCTCTCTTTTCATGATTGAAAATGTTGACTGCTGGGTCTTTGTAAACATAAATAGTAACTGAGTCTCAGCGTTGTAGACTTATCAGTACATTGAGTCCACTCTAAGACATGGTGTATTCTTGCTTTGTTAAGTTATCTTAGCAGCTGCCTTCACATTGACTATGCAGTTGTACTTTTTTATTCAAAAAATATTTTTATTTGCTCAGTGAAGCAAATTAAATACAGTCCCAATTTACCTAGTGTGTTTGTTCCTTTTACTAAATTTATATTAGGCAATTTTAACTGTAATCCTGTTTAAGCCTTAGTATGAAGCTAGAACTTGGGCCAGATCTACTTTGAGTATGACTAAAATGGTGAATTTAACACTAATAACTGTATTTCATATTTTAGAAATATATTTTTAGTGTGCTAGTAAATAGTACAACTGAAGTCGAAATTGAAGGTTTCATATGTAAGTAGAAGGGTTCTGGTATGGTGGAAAAAGCTCTAGACTGGGAATCAGAAGGCCAGAGAACTAGAATTGTAGTCCCAGCTATGGCACTGAACTAAACAGTTGGGTTATTTAATCTCAAAATAAGCAGTTGGGATTAGGTTAGTTACTTTCCAGCTTTATAATTCTATAATTCAAATCTACTCAGAAGGGGAAAAAAGTATGAATTATACTTTATTTTGGCTTAAGGCCCTATAGAGTTTTGCTTTTATAAGCTGTAATGGCAACTCATGTAGATGTCAGTACTGTATATTTTTTTCTTTTAGAACTGCAAATAGGTATTTTAAGTTATAATCTTGTACCTGATGTATTTTTAGGGGACTTTACATAGAATAATTTTCACAGGCAAAATTTAAGCAAACCAAAAGACATCATTAACTGTTAGGTAATTAATATTTTAAACTTTGCCTTTTTTCCAGTGGGTTATCAGCAGTTTTAGTAAATATAACATTGAGTTTTATCTCTTTTTGGTAATGTTTGGATTCTAAAGTAAAATGTATGTAGCCATTTTAAAGTTAAGTCCTGGATTTGGAGATGTCATCAAATGGCCTCAATTCCTACATGAATAACCTTAAGTAAATATTTTTTTATATTTTTTTTTTTTTTTGGAGACGGAGTTTCACTCTTGTTACCCAGGCTGGAGTGCAATGGCGCGATCTCGGCTCACTGCAACCTCCGCTTCCTGGGTTCAGGCAATTCTCCTGCCTCAGCCTCCTGAGTAGCTGGGATTACAGGCACGCACCACTATGCCCAGCTAATGTTTTATATTTTTAGTAGAGACGGGGTTTCACCATGTTGACCAGGATGGTCTTGATCTCTTGACCTCGTGATCCACCCGCTCGGCCTCCCAAAGTGCTGGGATTACAGGCTTGAGCCACCACGCCCGGCCCATAAATATTTTTTTTTAATTGACAGATAATAATTGTACATATTCAAGGACTACTACATAGTGATGTTTCAGTACGTACAATGTATAGCGATCAGGTCAGGGTAATTAGCGTGTTCATCAAATAGTTTTTAATTTTTACTTTTTCTTAAAAGTTTAAAGATTTTTCTAGAGAATTTCAGGATCAAAGAGGGAAGGAGCTTAATGAGGGAGTTAGTAAGTCAAGTGAAGGAGGGAGTTTTCTCCACCTTCTTATGTATTTTTCCTTTGATTTGGTCGTAATTGTTTCTTTTGCATTGTACAGACTCAAATCCAGTACCTCAAGCAAGTCCAGCAGCCGAGCGTTGCCCAACTGAGATCAACAATGGTAGACCCAGCGATCAACTTGTTTTTCCTAAAAATGAAAGGTGAACTGGAACAGACTAAAGACAAACTGGAACAAGCCCAAAATGAACTGAGTGCCTGGAAGTTTACGCCTGATAGGTAAACAAATCATACTCCCCAGTCAAGACTTCCCTGACAGTCCCACTACGAGAAAGCTGTGGTGGGACAGCCAAGTACTCGTTTCCACACCAAGACTCAGACTTTTTGAGCCAAAAAAAAAAAAAAAGCCACATTCTTACACTGTCCAGCTTGTAATGGTTAATGTAAAACTTACCAGATGAACCTTGTGTTTCAGCTTTTTCTCTTCCCCTTCCCCTTGCTTCAGAGGCCTGATGGCGTCGGACTATTCCGAAGAAGTGGCCACCTCCGAAAAATTCCCCTTCTAGAACATGTAGACACTTGAGAAATGTTTCTGTTTGAAGAAAATAGAGGGAGAAACAGAAGTCTTAAGTCTGTGGCACACTGTGTCTTCAGACAGTTTGAAGGAATGAAAACCTAGAGATTTTAAGTCATGAATTGAACATGTAAAATTCCAGTAAAATGTAAAAATGGAATATGCATCGCTCTTAACCTTGAGCACAGTGACTTAGAGACACTGTATATCAGTTTTGCCAATAAGACTGTGGACTTCGTGATTGTTGTTGAACTTCTGGGTCAAAACTCAAATGAGGTGAATTTTGCCTTTAAAGGGTTTATTTGCTGAGAACCAACTTTTAATACTCATGAGAGAATCAATAGATGTCCGTACAAGTAGCGCATATATTTAACCATTTAGTTTGGGGCTCTATAGTACTTGCTTGAGCCTTAAATCAATGTGGTTCTATTCAATGGTTTGTTCTTTGAATGGTTGCAAAAACTGTAGATAATCTTACTGAGGACTGTACAAACATGAAGGTGTGGTATCAAACTTCAGGTTTAAACTGTTTGAAGCATTATAAACATTCATTTCACAACTAGATTGTATAAGGATATTAGCTGTGATGAGACTCACTGCATTATTTTTTTAGTGAATTTTATGAAATCCCCATTCCATTCAACAGGCACATGTTTAAAAGAGCATTGTCGTTGGTGTTAATGGGGGAATGTGTTCCTTCATTGTATTTGGGCCTTTTGTATTGCACTCTTGATATTAAATTAAATGTGCCTTGAAATAGTTGGGTTTTTTTTTATTTTTTTTTTAAGTTCAAAGAATATTATGATGATTTTGTTGTACTCTTTAACAGTTTAATTTGGGGGGGGCGCTGTGGAGAGCAGATTGATTTTGGAAATACTGTTGCTGTGCTCTTCAAAGTGAAGGAAAAGGCGCTGTGCCTCATTTTTAAAAGACTACTTTATTCCATTTGATATCATAAAAGACAAGGAGACTTGACACTTGTTACTTTTATGACGCTTTGTCCCAGGGTATTGCAGTAGAAAGTAATGTGGGACAGCTTCACAGGGTGCCTGCCAGAAGATAATGTGTTGGAACTGTGGGCTGGCCTAAGTAAGACATTCTGTGAATTGAAAAAAGGTATAGTGACCATTTCTAGCAAATTCATTTAATCATTTAGATAAATGAGGCATTATTTTCTTCATGCTTCCATCCAATCCTGGAGGTGAATTTTTTCCGTCAGATCATTCTATAAGTCACCAATTCAAATTTTCGCTTGGTGATAATGGAGTCTAAGATGAGTGGAAGATAAATGTTCCAGCTTGTCCCAACGTTTAAGTGCAGTTTTAACAAGGGTGACTTAAGTTCTCTCTTTATCATTCAAATCAATTGTAAGTATCTTGTATGTTTGTGCTTTAGGGAACTGATTGTGGGGCAGAGGGTGGGTTGAAGAAGTGGTTTGTGTGACTTTTTCAGCAAGAAATCTGCTTCTAAAATTCTCACTATTTGTGAGGGTTGGAGGGTAAGTAACCAGATCTGTTTGAAATTAGCTTATGTGCTTGCATTAAGGCTTTTGTATATATTTTATGCCATTTAAGATCACAGTAGAAATGGCCTAAGTATCTTTTTAGTAGATCAAGAAGTAATTCATAAAATGTATAATATGTACTCAAATTTAGTGGGCATCTTTCTTTGTCACTTAGATAACAGTCATGAGTTCTATGGGTTTTTTCTTGTCATTGTTAAACTTTTCTAATTAATAAGATAATACATGCTTGTGTGTAAAATTGAAATAATGTAGAGAAAGTTGGAGATGAAAAGTGAGTGTGACTCCTGGATGTGACCTTGACATCCCATTCTGTTCTCCAGGAGCAGTAGCTGCTGTTACTTTTCTTGGATATCATCAAGATTATTTCTATGCATATACAGTCATTTTATGTATATTGTTTTAAACAAATGTGATCATACCATAAACACAGATGACTTGCACCTTGTTTTTTTCACTTAGTCTCTTCAACATTTTTCCATTTTTTAGTATATCTAGACTACTACATTTTTAATGGTTACATAGTGTATTTCCATTATATTAAGATATCATAATTTATTTGAATCACTTCTAAATGGATTTTTTTTCCTGTAAAATTGGCTGTAAGCCAGAGTATATCAAGTACTATAAATACATCACTAATTTGAAACAAATAATGGCTCAGGCAATCACCTGTCTGGAATATTTCCAATAATCGAATGGATTTTGCTTTGAGGAGTGTGTGTGTATGTGTGTGTGTGTGTCTTCACTTTACTGTTTTTCTGTTTTAATTTTGAGGAAGAAAGATTCCCTAAATTAACCTGTCCACTTAAGTTAAAATGTTTCATTCATGTGAGGATGCACACATTTTAAAGAGTGTTTAGAGGTACATCTTTTAAAGTGCTTTCTATTATGTCTGTGGGTTAATTGATTTTAGGAATGGGGTTTTTTGTTTGTAAATTTTAAAAATTATTTCAAAAAACTTGTAATTAAATTATTTTTTCAAAACAGTGATTTTGTTAAAATTTATTTTAGTGATGACTAGTTCTAAACGTGATAGATGACCTTAGCCATTTATTTCTAAAAAGATATGGCTTTCAATTGAAACCTTTTTTGCATTAGAATTTGTGACATTTTTATATGGGGTTAAGTCAGGTCACAAATTAATATGGTTAAGTCAGGTCATAAATTAATGTATCTTACAGTTTTCTTTTTTTTCTACTCTTTAAAAATTACATAATAAGGATTTTCAGGTTAGTTGTGAACACCAATGAAATATATATACTTTGCAAGAAGACAGTTTTGAGAGTATAGGTAGTAAAATGGAAGGAATTCCATTTTTTTTGACAATCCTGCATCTCTCTCTTTTTCTCACTGTTTAATTTCTAAGTGGGTGTTCAGTAGAGGCTAAAGCCTGAGAGTGCTGATGGGAAATGATGGAAATCTGGAGCTACAGTAGCAATAAACAAGAACACCAGCTAATAACAGTTATCATATCAAAGAATGAACCCCTTACCTCATGCTCACTGGTGGCTTTCACCTTGGGCTCTTCTGAACAGTAGTAACCCAGGTTTAACTGTTCACAGATTTTGTGTAAAGAAGCTTAATTACAAACTTTTCCTTGAATTACATTAGGTTAGAAAACATGCAGCCAGGCACAGTGGCTGATACCTCTAATCTGAACACTTTGGAAGGCTGAGGTGGGCAGATCACTTGAGCTTAGGAATTTGGGACCAGCCTGGGCAACATTGGTGAAACCCCATCTCTACTAAAAATCCAAAAATTAGCTGGTGGTGGTGCACACCTATAATCCCAGCTACTCCGGAGGCTGAGGTGGAAGGATCACATGAGCCTGGGGAGGTCAAGACTCCAGTGAGTTAAAATCACACTATGGCACTCCAGCCTAGGCAACACAGTGAGACCCCCCCCATCTCAAAAAAGAAATTATGTTGTAGGTAAAAGAACTGCAACACTTCTTCAAAGAATGATAATTCTTTACGAGTTCCTTCCATTTTTAAAGTTCTAAGGCATACTGAAGTAATGTATCAAGCAAGTGAAAGCCTCACCAGAAGGAGGAAAAGACTAGAATTAAAAAAATGTTTTAGCCAATAAGGTCATTCTGGGCTTACCCCCAAGGACAAGAATGTCACACTGTCTTTATCCAAGTCTCAAAGGTAAAGATAACAATTATTTACTTAGATTCTTTTAAAAGTGATCATTTCTTTTGTCTTCTTTTTTGTCTTCATAAATGATTATAAGAAGAAACAATTTCTTTTATTGCTGCAGCTTAAAGAAAAGCAATAAAATTTTATTGAGAAACATTTGAGCTTTTCATTACATTTTTGCAATTGCTATGTATGTACATGTAGGTTCTGTAGTATGTTGCACTAGCATTTAGAAACTAATTTGTGGAAAGTGTGGCACTCCTGTATTGGCAGATATTCACATATCTGAATTGTGATACGTGACCACTGATCTTATTTTTGTGTCAAAAGGATGATCTTTTCTGTCAATAAAGTCTTAAGTCTTAAAAAATAATAATATTATTGCTGAATGTGCCTCAATTGATATAATAGATATATTCATATATTCTTGAGAGTTGTGGAAGATGGATGTACCAGAAAGCTTCCCTCTCTCCGCCTCGTTTTTGAGACAGGATCTCTTTCCCAGGCTGGAATGCAGGCATGATCACAGTGTCAACCACTTGAGCTTAAGCAATCCTCCCACCTCAGACTTTCCACAGGCTGGCACTACAAGCATGTGTGCCTGGCCAGTTTTTTTAAAAAAATTTTGTAGCATTGGGGTCTCACTATATTGCCCACTCTGGAGGACTTCCTATTAAGGAAAATCCTTATTAAATGTTTTTCTAGCAAGAATAAATATACTCTCATTCATTTTTATTTGTGGGTACTGACTTTCATATAGTAGATTATAGAGAAGCATTTGTGATTGATGCTGCATGTACCTTTTCAATAACTTTTGATAAAGCACTAGATACTTTAATAATAATGGTGTAGCCAAGGTATATGTTAATTAACTGGCTCTGTTTCCATTTCAAATGATAATTTGAGATGAAAATAGGTCGGTTTTAGAAGTGATGTAAGAGAAACAAGGTGTAGCTGTTTGGACACTTTTTGTTTAGTGTTTATTTTTGCTGCTGTATTGGGAAAATATTGAAATGCAGAAGATGGATGTGTCCCAGAAAAGAAGGTGGTAATTGTGGGGAAGCATCTGCTGTGATACAGTTATGTTTGTATGTGTTACATCTATCACTGTAATTGTAAGCAAAGAAGGTTATAGAGAGTTTTGTCTTCATTTTGTGATAGATGGCTCTTTCCTTTGCAGCCAAACAGGGAAAAAGTTAATGGCGAAGTGTCGAATGCTTATCCAGGAGAATCAAGAGCTTGGAAGGCAGCTGTCCCAGGGACGTATTGCACAACTTGAAGCAGAGTTGGCTTTACAGAAGAAATATAGTGAGGAGCTTAAAAGCAGTCAGGATGGTAAGGGGTTTTTTTGAAAAGTTCTCTTAACTTTGCACTGGCTTTAAAACTGCCAGTCATGATTATTCCAGGATAGATTCTGTACATTGTTAACCTCTGCCTATGATTGTATATTATTGTGAATAAAACATTTTTAGTTGAGTCAGCAGACAAAGCCACATAATTTTAATATGTTTTTCCCCAATCTCCTCATTCTTTATTGTTCAAAACTTCTTACGTTTTTGTTTTTAGTGGGGGGTAGGATTTGGTAAAAGAAAAAAG
>NW_022437022.1:7019335-7095627 GCF_009761245.1 Sapajus apella | reverse complement strand
GGGGGGTGGAGTTTCGCTCTTGTTACCCAGGCTGGAGTGCAATGGCGCGATCTCGGCTCACCGCAACCTCCGCCTCCTGGGTTCAGGCAATTCTCCTGCCTCAGCCTCCTGAGTAGCTGGGATTACAGGCATGCGCCACCATGCCCAGCTAATTTTTTGTAGTTTTAGTAGAGACGGGGTTTCACCGTGTTGACCAGGATGGTCTCGATCTGTTGACCTCGTGATCCACCCGCCTCGGCCTCCCAAAGTGCTGGGATTACAGGCTTGAGCCACCGTGCCCGGCCCGAAAAAAGGTTGTTATATTACTTAACAAGATGGACAAATTTGTATTCAGTGTTTGAAAGGGAAAATATCTTTAACCATTTCTAGTTAAGTGTAAATCTTAGAATTTCTATTTGGCAGTTTTCAGTGATCTGAAAGTAATATAGTTGATTGTACCTGTGATGGTTTTATTAGCAAATAAGCGATTTACTCTTTAAATTTGCTGAGATAAACAAAACTTGTCAGCCTCCATCCTTTTTAGTGCAAGTGTAGCGCATCTGTCCTGTTTCTCTCCTCTTCGTAAGGTGCATTATTAATAAGGAAAATATCTAAATTCTTTGAAATTTTAAACTGAAAATTAGTGTCTCTGATGGTTAATTGCAAGGATGATTGTAGCCAAGTAATTTCTTCTAAACTACTTACCTTTTCAAAATCATCAGGAATTATTTCCTGTGGCATGTCCTTATATGTGTAACAGTCCTTAGTTGAGAACATGGGCCTCTTTGGAGTATTAATAGAGGACCATACTGTCCTTAAGGGCCAGACCTGCTGTGGAACTGAGACACTGGCTAGGAGGGTCAGCAATAAGGGGACTGGCCATAGTTGGCCCCATAGGTAAACGTAAATCAAACTTTAGGGGCTGTAATCGGGTATATGGCAAGATGGATCAAAACGATTTAACTTGGTTGCTTAATAAAGTCGTCCCTTGGTATCCATGGTGGATTGGTGTCAGGACCTCCAACAGATAAGCCCCTCATATAAAACAATGTCATATTTACATATAAACCTATGTACATTGGGCCAGACATGGTGGCTCATGCCTGTAATCCCAGCCAAGACGGGTGGATCATGAGGTCAGAAGTTTGAGACATGCCTTCTCAAACCATGGCCAACATGGTGAAACCCCATCACTACTAAAAATAACAAAAAAAAATTAGCCAGGTGTGGTGGCACATATCTGTAGTCCCAGCTACTTGGGAGGCTGAGGCAGGAGAATTACTAGTACCCAGGAGGCGAAAGTTGCAGTGAGCCAAGATTGTGCTACTGCTCTCCAGCCTAGGTGACAGAGTGAGACTCCATTTCAAAAAAAAAAATAAATAAAAACACGAAAAGAAAAGAAGCCTGGGTACATTTAAGCCATCTCTAGATTACTTAACAGTACCTAATACAGTGTAACTGCTATGTAAGTAGTTATTCTACTGTATCGTTTGGGGGATAATGACAAGAAAAAAAAATCTGTACATATTCAGTACAGACTCAGTTTTTTCCTCAAATGTTTTCCTTCTACAGTTGGTTGAATTCACAGATGCAGGACCCGTGAATGTGGAGGGCCAACTGTATATTAAGTATCTGACTTCCCCCAAAGTAAACATACTTTAAGATCCCAAGCAAAATTTATAAATGTAGTATGATTTTACTATTGTATTCGTTTACTTAGCAAGCATTTATTGACTGCCTTGCTTTGTGGCAGGCACTGAAGAAACATTTTTCAATGTTATAAGAGATATTAAAGTTGATTTGACTCTCCTTTGCACAGAACTGAATGACTTCATCATCCAGCTTGACGAAGAAGTAGAGGGTATGCAGAGTACCATTCTAGTTCTACAGCAGCAGCTGAAGGAGACACGCCAGCAGTTGGCTCAGTATCAGCAGCAGTCTCAGGCCTCTGCCCCAAGTACCAGCAGGACTACAGCTTCTGAACCTGTAGAACAGTCAGAGGCCACAAGTAAAGACTGCAGTCGTCTGACAAACGGACCAAGTAATGGTAGCTCCTCCCGCCAGAGGACGTCTGGGTCTGGATTTCACAGGGAGGGGAACACAACTGAAGATGACTTTCCTTCTTCTCCAGGGAATGGTAATAAGGCCTCCAACAGCTCAGAGGAAAGAACTGGCAGAGGAGGTAGTGGTTACATAAATCAACTCAGTGCGGGGTATGAAAGTGTAGACTCTCCCACGGGCAGTGAAAACTCTCTCACACACCAATCAAATGACACAGACTCCAATCATGACCCTCAAGAGGAGAAAGCAGTGAGTGGGAAAGGTAACCGAACTGTGGGTTCCCGCCACGTTCAGAATGGCTTGGACTCAAGTGTAAATGTACAGGGTTCAGTTTTGTAATATTTTTTCAGCAAATTTTTATACAGTGTCATTTAATTTGAGAGAGGATACTGTCCAAAATTAATGCATACATTTGTCACAATTTGCCTTTTCGTGGGTGTATGTTTTGGTTCTTTTTGTTTGGTTTCTCTTCGGGTTTGTTTTTGTTTGTTTGTTTTGCTTCAATACCTCTGCCACTTTGGAAATTGTAACAGTTAATTACTTTGAATGTTGCTAAAAGGACATTTTGTGTAGGGTCAAGTTATTTTTATATGAGTTAATGTGAAATTGTAAATGGAAATTTTTCCTTAAACTATAACACAATGATGTCTGTATAAATCTATGTCTGTTTAGAACCTGTGCTGTGTAAGGGCATTCTTACTCATGCTGTTACTGTACTTATGCACCATTCAGACTTGTTAGAATAGATGTGGGTTTATGACTGCCAAGTTTGCCCAGTACAGTAGTTTTTTATCACTAAAAGTTGGACTCATTGCTGGAGTCCTGTAGTAGTTTCAGTGTTAGATACAGTTTTTTCCACCATACATCTGTGCATTTTCTCTTTAGGTGACTGAATGTTTAAGAAATTTGTGTGCATAGTTACTCAGTTTTTATGAACTGTTCTATCCTGTTAATGCATATTGCTCTGTGACTCCAATATATCTTACCTGTACTGACCAAACCTAAATAAAGATTTTTATTGTAACTCCTTAATTAGCTTTTTTGTTTTGTTTTGTGTGTATGTTTAGCATTTGTCATTTATTTTCATTGAGTAACTGAATTTCTACTCATTTTCGTCCAAGTACCACAACAGTGAAACTTAAGGCCAAGCATCGATTTTGATTTTGTACATAATTTTTAATTTATGCCAAATGGATCTGGAGTTTAGGGGTACACTTAAAATTTTTTCTTGACTTGTTACAAAATATTTGAAAATACAGAAAAGTATAAAGAAAATAGTCACCTAAATATTTCTTAGGGGTTTGTGTATGTGTGTGTGTGGGGGGGGGGGTCTTGCTTTGTCACCCAGGCTTAAGTGCAGCCTCAAAGTCCTAGGCTTTAAGTGATCTTCCCACCTCAGCCTTCTGAGTACCTGGGACTACAGGCATTGACTACCACACTAGGCTACATTTATTTTATTTTTAGTGGAGACAAGGCCTTGCTGTGTTCTCCAGGCTGGCCTCAAACTCCTGGCCCCAAGGGACGCTTCTGCCTTGACTTCTCAATGTGTTGGGATTGCAGGAATGAGCCACAGCTCTCAGCCCTTTCTGAGGTTTAATTGCAAAGCAGCGTTTGTTTTTTGTAACCTGATTTCAGGTAGAGTATCTGTGTAGTGAGTGATGTTTGTTTTAAAACACTGGCCAGTACTACTGACTTTTACTAACAACATATTTGATAATATTACATGAGTAAGGGATGTTAGAATGTAGGTAGGAGACGTGTTTAAGGTGGAAGAATGTCAAAGTTTGCTCCATTTTCTCAGAGGTAATTAAATATTAAGCATAAAAGTATGATATTGAATGGCCTTGAATAGCTTTCATATATGATCAAAATGAAATTCCATTTCTGCTAAAAGCAAAGTAGTTGTTTTAGATATAACTTGTAATATAATCAAGGAACCTTGGAAGTAGAATTACAATACTTGAAACGGAGGTACAACTTACCTGAAAGTAACTGCTGCTTTTGCTTGTTTAGCTGACACAGGTATATCCGGTTTTCAGTAGTAAATGAAATACTGCACTGTGTCTTGATTAACCTTTTCTGCAGTCTGCTCAAGAGAGTAAACAAATTCTACACAATTTTAATTTGCATATGATTAAACATTTTGGTGTGAACTAAAATCATAATCCCTTGGTATGTCAAATACTGTGTTTGGCTTTTGTATACATCCTTCAACTTGACAATTTAAACAAAAATGGAATTTCTCTGTCCTGTGGGTGTAATGTAATCATGAATGTGTGGTAGGAAATTAATTTTTCAACCAGTTATATAATTTATGATTGAATGTAATATTAACCTGTTAATGTGACATTTTCATGTTTCTGTTGGGTCTGCCTTGATTAATAACTCAGAGCACTTATGCTGTACAGAGTCAGTATTTCTCATTTCTGGAATTAGATGCTTTATTTTCTGGTTTGACTATGATAAGAGAGGTGATAGACCATATCCAAGAAGAGAGAGTGGCTTCTGCATCTAATTGGTTTGAATCCTGGCATTACACTTAACTGACTTGGGCAAATGTGTCCTCTCTAAGAGGCTTGATTTTTTTTTTCTCTCTCCCCTGTAAGAGCACTCACTTAAGTCAATACATGTAGAGTGCTTTTAACAGTAGTCTTAGCTCAGGCTGCTATTAAAAAAAAAAAATACCACAGACTGGGTGGCTTTACACACTCATTCCTCACTGTTTTGGGAGCCTGGGGTTTTGGAAGCCTGGGAAGTCTAAGATCACAGTGTCCCCTGATTGGTTCTCCGATTTGGTTCCTGGTAGGAGTCCTCATACATAGAGTGCAATAGACTTAAGTTTCCTTGGCTGCTCAGCTGTATTTGATACACTACTCCAGTTTTTGAGACACTTGCAAAACAATGCAAAGCCATTCCTTCTGACAACTTTCTTTCTCAGATATTCCCTCTTTGATGAGTAGTTACACCCTGTACTCAGTCATTGCCTGCTGCTCCATGACACTGTCTTGGGAGCTCACCTATCCCTGTGGTTATAGTGAACACTTTCAAAGCCCCAGGTAATGGCATTAAGTCTGATCTGGACCCATCATGGGTGGCTGTGGTGAGACACTGTTGAGCTACCCCTAAGTGGTGAGGAGCATGCTGCTGACCCCTATCCTATGGCAAATCCACTTTGGTGATTTACTGCTCCCCTCATGGAAACCAAGGAGGAATTTGCTACATGGTAGGTTGGTGAATCTGGCCTTCTTGCTAAGACCTAGCCTGGACTTCTGCAACTCTTTATGAAACTTAACCAAGAATGATTGCATCTTACAGGGGGGAAAATGCTGAGAAGGCCCCTTTAAGATAAACTGGCTCTGAAGCACTGCTGTAATGGTGACCCCTCATGAGTAAGCACTTGACTTGGAGATTTTGGTAGCTTTCCTGCCCACTCACCCAGCTCACCAGTCTAGGTAGTTTATGATTTGAGATCTAGACGTAATTTTAAAAATTATCTTCCTCTTCTTCCATTCATTATTCTTAGTCTTCATCTAGCCCATACATACCTTTGAGTAGGTAATGATATGAGTAGCTATAATGAGGACTCCTCAGGGTACAGATGCTGTGTGGCCACTCAACAGAAGCATGCAATCACCTCAAGATTTGCTCCTAAACTTATCCTGGATAGAGCCTTCAGGCAGGAAACAATACATTCCTTGTCTCCGGAAGACTATATTCATACTCATTCAAATGTGCCAGGCACTGGCCATAAAGAATATATTGGTGTTCATTCATAATTAATGCCTATAATGTGTAGGAGCTGTGTATAAAGCAGTGTAACAGGATCATCTTGCAAAGTTGTCTAGTAAAGGAGACAAACTGGGAATTATATGGTAAGCTGAAAGGGGTAAGATGCTTGCACCAAACACAGGAGATTGGAAGGTTTTTCTGGATGTTTGAATTTCAGAGGTAAATTTCTGGCTTAGTTAACAGAAGACAGTTATACTGCTCACTGAGATTAAATAGAGAAGAAACAGGCTGGAAGAGTTTGGTTTCAATATGTCAAATTTAATGTGCTTATAGGAAATTTTATTTATTTATTTATTTATTTGAGGCAGGGTTTCTCTGTCGCCTAGGCTACAGTGCAGTGGTGCAATCTTGGCTCACTGAAATATCTGCCTCCCGGGTTCAAGCGATTCTCCCATCTCAGCCTCCCCAGTAGCTGGGGCCCAGCTAATTTGGTATTTTATGGTAGAAGCAGGATTTCACCATGTTGGCCAAGGCTGGTCTCAAACTCCTGACCTCAAGTGATCCGCCCTCCTTGGTCTCCCGAAGTGCTGGGATTACAGGTGTAATTACGGTACCAGACCTGATGTGCCTATTGGAATTTAAATGGAGAGGGCCAGTTAGTTTAGGAGACAACTAGGTTAGATGTAAGGGTTTCAGACTTGTCAGTATACAGGTGGTGACTGATGCCATGGGAATGACACAGGAATGACTGGTATTACCCAGCGAGCTGGTGCACAGTAGGAGCCTTGGGGCACATGTTAAGGGGATGTCAGAGTAAGCTCACAAAGACTCAGAAGTGGCCACCAAAGCTGATCTTCGAAGGCAGCCAGGGGCGCCAGTTCCACGGGGACTCGCACCGAGACGCTCCCAGCCAGCCCCGCACGCGAGAGAATGACTGGCTCCAGGGAAACGCAGAGGACCGCCCGAAGCCGCCGAGAGGAAAGGAACCCATTAGAGCTGTGCTCAGTAACCGCGGCGGCCAGAGCTGGCGGCCGAGATTCTCGCCCGTGAGATTCCAGTCCTAGGCTCAACCAGAGATAGTCTTTTGTCAATCTCCACTCTACCGCTTCGAAAAACCCCAACATTAAAAAAATAAGGCCAAAAACGTCAGGTCGGGGGACTCCAACACGGGAGTGTCCCGAAACTGGAGTCTTCAAGCGCCGTGTGCGTCCTCGGGTCTGCTCGCAGCCACGGACCGCAGAACTCCAGACCCAATTCGCCCCCGCCCTCCCCAGCTCTGGCTTCGCGCCTGCGCACAGTGCGTTGCGTGGAGGGCGGGGCATCTCAGGTCCCGCCCCGCAGCGCGTCCTGTGGGCTGTGAGGAGGAGCTTTGCCTCATTCGAAGGCGCAGCGAAGGGCAGACGGCGGCGGGAGCAGCGGTCTTGGGCAGGATGAATGCAGGCTCGGATCCAGTGGTCATCGTCTCGGCGGCGCGGACCATCATAGGTGAGTGGCCTGCAGGCCCGGCGCAGAGTCCGAGACGCCTGGAGCTTCGGCAGGAGCGCCGAGGGCCGGACGCGTGTTGTGTGGGAGAGGGGTCGTGTGTGGAGGAGGTCGGTCCCGCCAAGTTACGAGGACCCGCGGGGTCCCTGGAACGTGCACCTAGCGCGTTCCCTGTCCTGAGGGGACAGCCCCACCCTCTCCTCGCCCGATGGGCGCACTCCCCTCCTCATATTCGGATTGGCTGCTGAGGGTAGAGCCATCGCGCCGCCTGGCTCCCCCATTGGCTGCGTAGGGAGGCGTTCTTTCGCGAGGTCCCTGATTGGCCGGCTCCGGAAGGCGCCATCGGTCAGGCCTGCGGCCGCAGGGGCAAAACTGCTCGGTGGTCTGAGCCTGGCACTGGGCTGGGGTCGGCCTGTGGCTAGAGGACGTGACTTCCATCTCCTTTTTGCGGCATGGTTTTCAACCCCTTGACCCGCCGGTTCCTTTTGTTTGGGAAGCATGGGGCCACATCCCGTCCTTCGGATTTGGAGAAATAGATGGGGTCCAGCGGTATCCATAGGCCACTACTCCAAATGTCGCTTACCCTGCCCTGACCTTTGCTTGGACCAGCAGGTGTGGGAATGTGTGGGAGGAGAGGGCGCTGCCTCCTCGCTGTGGCCTTGCCAGCCTGGGTCCTGGGGCCCCGCTGCGCGTGAGTAGTTTCTGCACTGCCCTCAGGCTTGCGATGCCGCCTTTCTGTTGCAGGCTCTTTCAATGGTGCTTTAGCCTCTGTTCCAGTCCAGGACCTGGGCTCCACTGTCATCAAAGAGGTCTTGAAAAGGGCCACTGTGGCTCCGGATGATGTGTCTGAGGTCATCTTTGGACACGTTTTGGCAGCAGGTAACTCTCAGTGATTCCAAGACAGGTCAGGCTTATTAGAAACAGCCCATAAACACACACTCACACACTCTCTCACTCAATTTCTTAGGTTCTTGCCTCCATACTTTTGCTCATAGTTCCTTCTGTTAGAATTCCTCCTGCGGCCCCTTCTTCCAGCCCTGTCAATAGCTTCTATCCAGCTTGAGACTCAGCTTCTTAGCCAGGCATTGTGGCTCCTGGCTAAGAATCCCCCTCTTTGGAAGGCCAAGGAAGAAGGATCACTTGAGGCCAGAAGTTTGAGACCAGCATGGACAACAAAGCAAGATCATGTCTCTACAAAACATAAAATAATTAGCCAGGCATTATGGCCTCAGCTACTGGAGAGGCTGAGGTGGGAGGATCACTTGAGCCCAGGAGTTTGAGGCACATTACTTTTTAAAATTTTATTTTATTTTATTTTTTTATAAAGATGGGGTTTCACCATGTTGGTCAGGCTGGTCTTGAACTCCCGACCTCAGGTGATCCGCCCACCTTGGCCTCCAGAGTGCTTGGATTACAGGCGTGAGCCACCACGTCCGGCCTGAGGCACATTACTTTAAGTGATTGTGCCATTGCACTGTGGCCTGGGTGACAGTGAGATCCTTTCTCTAAACAAACAAAAAGACTCAGCTTCATTAATATGCTTTTTGTGACTAAACCTACAGCACTGACCTACACTGCCGTTTTATTCTTAAGAAGCAGGACAGCCTGATGCATAGGAAAGTATGCATGCTCCTCATTACCCCAAAGTGTCACACATTCAACAAAAATGTATTCAGTTCCTCCAATGTGCCCCATGCTGTGCTTAGTGCTGGGAGTATGACTCCAACAGTACAAGTAAGTTCCCTGCCCTCTTAGGGCTCAGTTCTGAGCTTGGAAAATTGGTGGCACATTTGCCCCTTGCAAATGGGGCGTATCACTCCCTAGGGGAATATAGCTGAGTCCTGCAAGTGCTCCCATCTTCTGATTCTTTGGGTTTGAACACTCCTAATTAATTAATTGTTATTATTACTTTAAGAGACAGGATCTTACTCTGTCGTTGAGGCTGGTGTGCGGTGGTGTAATTAGTCATAGCCCACTATAACTTCAAACTCCTGAACTCAAGCGTTCCTCCCACTTCAGCTTCTGGAGTAGCTGGGATTACAGGAGCAGGCCACCACACCTGGCTAATTTTAAAACATTTTTCGTAGAAGCGGAGTCTCTCTCTGTTGCCTAGGCTGGAATGCAGTGGCTGTTCACAGGCACATCATGGTGCACCACAGCCTTGAACTTCTGAGCTAGCTGGAACTAGCCTCCCAAGTAGCTGGGACTACAGTACATATCTGCTAAGTTGAAGGCCATTAAAGCACTGTGCAAAGTGCTTTCCTTTCATTACCTCATTTAGTCTTCCCCACAGGTCTGTTATATCCTATTATCTTTATTTTACAAATGAGTAAATCAGAGTTTGAGAGCTTAGATGACTTACCAGGGTCACAGTTTGAAGTGGAGCTAGCACTTGAGCTTAGATCTATTCTATTCCTTAAGCCAGATACACTCTACAATCATGTAACAAATGTTTATTGAGCACCTACTCTGTCCCAGGCACTATTTTAGCAGCTGGAGATAAGCAATGTTCTTATCAGATAGAAATTCTCATTTTTATGAAGCTCATAGTATGCAAAGTGTTAGCATTCTTAATTATGTTAGCACCTCATTGTTTTTTTTTTTTGGGATGGAGTTTCACTCTGTTGCCCAGGCTGGAGTACAGTGGCACTATCTTGGCTTACTGCAACCTCTGCCTCCCGAGTTGAAGTGATTGTCCTGCCTCAGCCTCCCAAGTAACTGGGATTACAAGTGCCTGCCACTGAGCCTGGCTAATTTTTGTATTTTTAGTAGAGACGGGGTTTCACCATGTTGGCCAGGCTGGTCTCAAACTTTTGACCTCAAGTGATCCACCCACCTCAGCCTCCCAAAGTGCTGGGATTACAGGTGTGAGCCATCATGCCCAGCCCTGCACCTCATTTCTTCTTTTTTTTTTTTTAAATTTGAGATGGAGTCTTGCTCTGTCACGCAGGGTGAAGTGCAGCCGTGTGATCTTGGCTCACTGCAACCTCCATCTCTCGGGTTCAAGCCGTTCTCCTGCCTCAGCCTCCCGAGTAGCCAGGTATCTGGGTCACCACGTGTGGGGGTCTGTCCTGCCCTGACTCAACGACAGATGAATAAAGTACACTCACACAGAATACAGTGAGTGAGCGGGCTGGGTGTCCATGGCCACTTACAGACTCCTTGGACAGTGCTATAAACAGTTGTGACCACCTGCCCCCACATGCTTGCCTCTCTGGCCTTTATTTAGCACATTTTTTTTTTTTTTTTTTTGAGACAGAGTTTCACTCTTGTTACCCAGGCTGGAGTGCAATGGCGCGATCTCGGCTCACCGCAACCTCCGCCTCCTAGGTTCAGGCAATTCTCCTGCCTCAGCCTCCTGAGTAGCAGGGATTACAGGCATGTGCCACCATGCCCAGCTAACTTTTTGTAGTTTTAGTAGAGACAGGGTTTCACCATGTTGACCAGGATGGTCTTGATCTCTTGACCTCGTGATCCACCCGCCTCGGCCTCCCAAAGTGCTGGGATTACAGGCGTGAGCCACCGCGCCCAGCTCAGCACATATTAAATGACAAAATTTTTTGAGTCAACACCACTAGAGGTTAAAGATCAAAGGACAGGTTCTGAGGTCTAAAACAAACACCATTAGTGGGTAATATCCCTGGTCGGGCCCCCTGACTCCCTAGAGCCATCCAGAAGAATCAAAGGTTAATTTTAGAACCTCATGAGTAAACAAGTTGGTTAGGTAAACTCTTCACATTCCTTTGTTTCTACTATAATTTATTTAACTAAGGGGACAGGGCTGCCTTCAGCCAAGAACTATAGAAAAAACCCTTAGGCCTTCCAAAAGGGTTTGAGACTATTCTATAACTTTCCCCGTTATTTTTCCCTTAATATTTTTGCCACCTGACTGAACTCCCACAGCTGGGATTATAGTTATGCATCACCACGCCCAGCTAATTTTTGTATTTTTAGTAGAGACAGGGTTTCACCATGTTGGCCAGGCTGGTCTCCATCTCCTGACTTCAAGTGATCCACCCATCTTGGCCTCCCAAAGTGCTGGGATTACAGGTGTGAGCCACCTCTCCCAGCCAGAGCCACCACGCCTGGCCTTGTTTTGGTGTGTGAGACAGAGTCTCACTTTGTTGCCCAGGCTGGAGTACAGTGGCGCAATATCAGCTCACTGCAATCTCTGCCTCCTGGATTCAAGTGATTCTTCTGTCTCAGCCTCCCAAGTAGCTGGGACTACAGGCACACGCCACCACGCCCAGCTAATTTTTGTATTTTTAGTAGAGACAGGGTCCACCATTTTGCCCAAGCTGGTCTCAAACCCCTGACCTTGTGATGTGCCTGCCTCAGCCTCCCAAAGTGCTGGGATTCCAGGCGTGAGCCACTGTGCCCAGCCTGGCCTGTCTTTTAATATGTATATGCTCCTGCATATATTTTCAGTCTCAAGTAACCTTATCTGTTTTTAGTTTCCAGCCTAATCCCAGATTGATAACATTGTAATGAATATAATCTCTAATTTTTTTCAGTGACTCATTTGCTAGTTCTTTCCAACAAACTTACCAAGGAAGGGTGGTAGGTATCTGAAACTTGGAATAGAGTAACCACTGTATAAACACTTACTCTTGACTCTGTTAACAGACAATGGTGATTAAGAATATTTGAAACTTTTGGCCAGGCGCTGTGGCTCATGCCTGTAATCCCAGCACTTTGGGAGGCCAAGATGGGTGGATCACGAGATCAAGAGATCGAGACCATCTTGGCCAACACGGTGAAACCCCGTCTCTATTAAAAAAAAAAAAAAAAAGGCCGGGCGCGGTAGCTCAAGCCTGTAATCCCAGCACTTTGGGAGGCCGAGGCAGGTGGATCACGAGGTCAAGAGATCGAGAACATCCTGGTCAACACGGTGAAACCCCGTCTCTACTAAAAATACAAAAAATTAGCTGGGCATGGTGGCGTGTGCCTGTAATCCCAGCGACTCAGGAGGCTGGGGCAGGAGAATTGCCTGAACCCAGGAGGCGGAGGTTGCGGTGAGCCGAGATCGCGCCATTGCACTCCAGCCTGGGTAACAAGAGCGAAACTCCGTCTCAAAAAAAAAAAAAGAAAAAAAAAAGAAAGAATATTTGAAACTTTTAACTCCATTCTGTTCTGTGCTGCTTTAAGTAAATGATGTATTTCTTTTCAACTAAAGGAAGTCCCCATAGTTGAATTATGAAAATAATTTGTGAATTCTGATTTTGTATATATCTTGTTTTATATAACCATTTAAGCATCCTGTGATGAATAATAAGAACAGAACTGCTTATTATCAAAGGTTTTCCTTTTTCAGTAACTTCTCTTTTCTCAAGTGTCTTAAGCCATGATCTTGGGAGGAAATGGCCCTAGTTAGAAATGTTGGTAATGCCTAGGTTATATCCTATGTTTATAAGACATAGGTTTGATAATGCTTATTTAAGCCCTATCCAAACATGAGGATAACAGTTCTTTCTTAAGGTATTAATAACTTCTTTATGGAGGAGAAAGCTCATATCTATGAAATACCTACAGAGCAGCGCAAGGCAGTATATATTCAAGGGCTAGACTATGACAGGTGGAGAGTGTAGACAAGCCTTTTTGCCTCCAGTGAGAACTTACCTGACCTGTAGTCTTTAAGAAGTGGCAGGTAAACCAACTGGCAATTTTGCACACACTTTCACTGTGACATTTTGTCTTTCTCCTTTATCACCAAGAGTCCTCTATGTTCCTCCTTCCAGGTTGTGGGCAGAATCCTGTTAGACAAGCCAGTATGGGTGCAGGAATTCCTTACTCTGTTCCAGCGTGGAGCTGCCAGATGATCTGTGGGTCAGGCCTAAAAGCTGTGTGTCTTGCGGCCCAGTCAATAAGGATAGGAGACTCCAGCATTGTGATTGCAGGAGGCATGGAAAATATGAGCAAGGTAAGAACTCTCCGATGAGGTGGCTTTTACTGACCTCACACTGAGAAAGTCATGTCTGTGCCAGAGCAGAGCAAATTGTTGCATATCAGAGCTGGAGCCAAACAATGAACCAATAAACAAAAAGGACAACCTTGATTCCTACTTGAATGTGAACTATTCTTCAGTTTGGGTGGGAAATCCAGGTTGATGAAAAAGTTTATCAGTGTGATTGGAACCAAATATGCTATTTCTAAACTTTTAATGAAGCATATAATATTTTCTGATTTAAATTTATATTTGTTGCTCGATGTCCTTTGTTTTAAATTTCTTTCCCATTGCACGTAAAAGGCAAAAAAAAAGCTGTTACCACTTACCTTCCTGCACGTGACAAGGAAATCCTGGGGACCAGACTTTTTTTACGTTTTTAGGGTATAGAATATGGAAAAGAGGACCACCAAGTGGTGCTTTTCTCCAGTAGGTTTGCCAGGCACAGTTTGTTTCACCAAGTTCCATACCTCAAATTGGCATAGCGGTTGAAAGAAAAAGTATATCCCGTGTTTCCTACTGTGGGAGCTTAGGGGCTGAGGTGCAGATTCCCTAGTTAGAAGCTGATTCGGCCCAGCCATTGCTGAGGTTCAGGAGGAGGCAGGCTAAAGGTAGCAAAAAGAATCAGAGTGATTTTGATGGGATCACACTGACGCCTGTGCCATACTTTACCAGGTGCTTTTGTACATATGTTCACAGCAGCCCCATATAGGGTAGATCATATCATTCCCAGTTCACAGGTAAGGAAACTGACGCCCAGAGCCAGCATTCAAATACAGCTCTTCTGACTCTAAGTCCAATCAATAACTCTTTCCATTCTAATATGCCTGCTATTGAGTTGGTGAGAGTTAAGACTGGCCACTAGTCAGAAATCCCTCCTCATCAGTTAGTTAGGCAGCCTGATTATTCTCACTCCAGGCAGTATGTCATCCATTAAAATAGCTAACACATTGTTAGCTTTACTTTAGCTTCATTTAACAGGTAATTAACTGCCTCTACGGAAAGAATAAATGAGATTCTTAAGGAAACAGGACACAGAATGGGTAGGTTTGAGGGAGAATTGGAAATGGGTAGGTAGGAGAGTAATGGTTCCCAATATAGGAAAGATGAAGTCTGCTAATTCCAGGGGTCTTCAGGCCCTGGCCTGGCTGAGGACCTGGAACGGGGGAGAAGGGCTGCAAAGGAGCCTAGATGAAGACTTAGGAAATACTAGATGATTTTGAGTTGGATTCTGGGGAGAAGACTAGTGACAACTAAGCCTAAATCCATTTTTATTTCTTATTTCTAGGCTCCTCACTTGGTTCACTTGAGAACAGGAGTAAAGATAGGTGAGATGGTACTAGCTGACAGTATACTCTCTGATGGTCTTACAGATGCATTTCACAACTGTCATATGGGTATTACAGGTAAGGCAGACATAGCTGAAACTATAATAACTTTAAAAAGGTTAAAAAGATCATATAATAATCTGTTTCTTAGGTGCTTTCCTCCTTATGTCCAGAGACTGTCTTAAGGATTTTTGTATCTCTTCTTTGATTAACTGACGTGAAGTGAGTATTCTGTTTGTGAATCCTTGATTATCAGAGAATGTTAGAAGTAGGAAGTACCGGCCGGGCACGGTGGCTCACGCCTGTAATCCCAGCACTTTGGGAGGCCGAGGCAGGTGGATCACAAGGTCAAGAGATCAAGACCATCCTGGTCAACATGGTGAAAACCTGTCTCTACTAAAACTGCAAAAAATTAGCTGGGCATGGTGGCACGTGCCTGTAATCCCAGCAACTCAGGAGGCTGAGGCAGGAGAATTGCCTGAACCCAGGAGGCGGAGGTTGCGGTGAGCCGAGATCGTGCCATTGCACTCCAGCCTGGGTAACAAGAGCAAAACTCCGTCTCAAAACAAAAAAAAAAAGAAGTAGGAAGTACTTCAGAGTTCTTCTGGATCAGTCCCCTCATTTTACCAAATGAAGAAACAGGGCCCACAAATAGTGCTTGTGGGACAGAGGCAGTAATAGAGATAAACCAGTTTCTTTGGGGACTGCAAAAGGGTCCCCTTAAGTCTTTGATCAAATACTAAGCTTGTAGATAATAGTTTACAAGGCCTAGTAGAAAACAGCTGCAAGAGAGAGGTGAACTGAATGGAGATTTTATGGATTACTGGGAGATAAAAGAGTTCTGGAAAAGCAGAGAAGAAACCTTACTGAACCCCTTGGGCACTCCATTGACAGAACGACCACAGTTTAGGGGTAGGGCCAAAGCCATAGAGTAAAAGCTACTTAGACCCAAACTAAAAGCTTAAACACAAGCCTCAAAAGGATCAAGGTGATTTGTCAGTATATTGACTGCTTATGAAAACAAAACTCAATATATTCTCTAAAGAGAATAAAATCCACATGTCCAACTATATACCAGCTATAGTGTTCAGCATGCAATAAGAACTTTCTAGAGCCGGGCGCGGTGGCTCAAGCCTGTAATCCTAGCACTTTGGGAGGCCAAGGCAGATGGATCACGAGGTCAGGAGATCGAGACCATCGTGGTCAACATGGTGAAACCCCGTCTCTACTAAAAATACAAAATATTAGCTGGGCATGATGGCGCATGCCTGTAATCCCAGCTACTCAGGAGGCTGAGGCAGGAGAATTGCCTGAACCCAGGAGGCGGAGGTTGTGAGTGGAGGTTGTGGTGAGCCGAGATTGCGCCATTACACTCCAGCCTGGGTAACAAGAGTGAAACTCCGTCTCAAAAAAAAAAAAAAACTTTCTAGATACTAAAAGAATTAGGAAAATGTAGCTTACAACCAGGGTGGTCAATAGACCCTGCAATAAAAGATACTAGAATTAGCAGACAAGGACTTTAAAGGCTCTATTTTATGTATGTTTAAAGATACAAAGGAAAATACAACCTTTATGGAGGAACAGATGTGGAAATCTCAGGAATAAAAGGAAAAATATAAACAAGAACCAAATAGAAAATCCAGAACTGCAGAGTATACAATCTGAAATTAAGAATTCACTGGGGATGGGGCTGGGCATGCTGGCTAACATCTGTATTTCCAGGACCTTGGGAGACTGAGGCGGGAGGATCACTTGAGACTGGGAGTTTGAGACTAGGTTGAGCAACATAGTTAGACCCCATCTCTTAAAAAAACATTCTGAATGGCCTTAATAGCAACTTGGAGACAGAAGAAAAAGGGTCAGGAAAATTGAAGATAGATCACATACACTACCTGAAGAACACAGAGAAAAATGTTAGAGAATAAATGAACAGTCCAGGCACCATGGCTCATACCTGTAATCCCAGTACTTTGGGAGCCCAAGCCTGGTGGATCACCTGAGGTCAGGAGTCCATGACCAGCACAGTCAACATGGTGAAACCCTGTCTGTACTAAAGATATAAAAATTAGCCAGGTGTAGTGGTACATGCCTGTAATCCCAGCTACTTGGGAAGCTGAGGCAGAAGAACAACTTGAACCTGAGAGGTGGGGGTTGCAGCAAGCTGAGATTGCACCATTGCACTCCAGCCTGGGTGAAAAGAATAAAATTCTGTCTCAAAAAATTAAATCAAATTTAAAAATAGGCCAGCACAGTGGCTCACGCCTTTAATCCCAGCACTTTGGGAGCCTGAGACGGGTGGAATACCTGAGATTAGGAGTTTGAGAGTAGCCTGATCAACATGGAGAAACCCCGTCTCTACTAAAGATAAAAAAATTAGCCAGGCGTTGTGGTACATGCCTGTAATCCCAGCTACTCAAGAGGCTGAGGTGGGAGAATTGCTTGAACCCGGGAGGCAGAGGTTGCAGTGAGCCAAGATCACACCACTGTACTCCAGCCTGGGCAACAAGAGCAAAACTCTGTCTCAAAAAAATAATAAAAGAAATAATAAATAGAGCCTCAGTGCTCTGTGGGACAAAATAAATAGTACTAACATACGTGGAATAGGAGTCTCATACATGAAGAGAGAGAATAGGGCAGAAAAAAACTGAAGGAAATTTCCAAATTTGGTGCAAAAAAATTCAAAGATCAAGATGGACAAGAGAAAAATTGTACCTTAGCAAATTGTAGTAAAAACTAAAAGAGCGCACCACTGCCCTCCAGTTTCAGCAACAGAGCGAGACTCTGTCTCAAAAAAAATAAAAGAGAATTAAAGTGAAGAACTGTTTTTAGATGAAGGAAAATGAATTGCCTGCACACCTACACTACAAGAAATGCTTAAGGAGCCAGGCCTGGTGGTGTGCACCTGTACTCCCACCTACTCAAGAGCTGAGGCAGGAGATTGCTTAAGTCCAAAAGTTTGAGCCTAGCTTGGGCAAGGCTGTCATAGTGAGTATCCACTGCATTCCAGTCTGGGTAACATAGTGAAACCTCAATGACAACAAAAGAATAGCTTCCAAACCTGGGGGTAAATAAAGACAAGTGAGACCCCAGTTCTTTAAAAAAAAGGTTTGAGAGAATTGATACCAGAAGATGGAATCTTGGGTCTACACAAAGGAGTGAGTAGTGCCAAAAATTGTGATTATGAAGGTAAATATAAAAGATCATATTTTCCTTCTTAATTTACAAAAAAAGATATAGCTAATTAAAGTAAAAAGCATAAAATTTACAACATATATAGATATAATAGAGGTAAGGAATTGGGTGGGTAAGCAGGTGTGTTGGCTCATGCCTGTACTCCCAGCACTTTGAGCAGTGAGGCAGGAGGATTGCTTGAGCCCAGTAGTTGAAGACCAGTCTGGGCAACATAATGAGACCTCATCTCTACTAAAAATAAAATAAAATAAGTCCTGGTATGGTGATTTGTGTCTGTAATCCTAACTACTTGGAGGCTGAAGTGGGAGGATTGCCTGAGCCGAGGAGTTTGAGACTACTCTGAGCTATGATTGTACCACTGAACTGCAGCCTAAGTGAGAGAGTGAGAGACCCTATCTCTATTTAAAAAAAAAGAAAGAAAGAAGGAAAGGGAGGGGAGGGAGGGAGGGAGGGAGATGGGGGAACAATGGAGCTGTACTTTCATATCGTCCTTATCTCTATTACAAAAAAAAGAGAAAGAAGGAAGAGGGAGATGGGGAGCAATGGAGCTGTACTTTCATATGGTCTTTAAATTTTTATGTGAAATGGGACAGAATTAACTCTTAAGTAGACAGTTATAAGTTAAGGATCCATATTGTAACCCATAGGCAGTCACTTAAAAATATGCAAAGAATTATTGTCCCATTGTAATCCCATTATAATTGCAGCAGGCTTTTTCCTAGAAATTAAGAAACTGATTCTAAAATGTATCAGGCCGGGTGCCATGGGTCATGCCTGTAATTCCAGCACTTTGGGAGGCCAAGACAGGTAGATCACTTGAGGTTGGGAGTTTGAAACCAGCCTGGCCAACATGGTGAAACCCTGTCTCTACTAAAAATACAAAATTAGCCAGGCATGGTGACAGGCACCTGTAATCCCAGCTACTCTAGAGGCTGAGGCAGAAGACTTGCTTCAACCTGGGAGGCAGAGGTTGCAGTGAGCTGAGATATTGCGCCATTGCACTCCAGCCTGGTCAACAAGAGTGAAACTCTGTCTCTAAATAAATAAATAGTGTATAAAATGCAAAGGACTCAGAATAGTCAAAACAATTTTGAGGTCAGAAAATAGCACTTAACACTCTCTGATTTTAACATTAACTGTAAAGCTGTGGTAAACAAGATAGTGTGGTTTTGGCATAAGGACAAAGAAAGAGAACAGAGTTCAGAAATAGACCCAGACTTACGTTCATTTTCGACAAAGGCATCTACAGAATGAAATGGAGAAATTAAAATCTTTTCAACAAATGGTGCTGGAACAACAGATTACTCACGTGGGAAAGATGAACCTGGACCCCTACTTGACACCATATATAAAAGTTAGTTTGAGATAAATCATGGATTTAAAAATAAAAGCAAAAACTATAAAGCTTCTAGAAGTATATATAAGAGAATAGCTTCCACAGGGTGCAGTGGCAGGTGCCTATAGTCCCAGCTACTAGGGAGGCTGTGGTGGGAGGATCACTTGAGGCCAGCAGTTTTAGATTGTATACTGTACTATGATTTTGCCTGTTAGTAGCTTCTGCACTCCAAGCCTGGGCCACATAGTGAGACCTCATCCAAAAAGAAAAAAAAAAAAAAAAAAAAAAAAACAGCTTGGTAAGTAAAGACAAGACATAGAATAGAAAGCAAAGCAGTAACTTTTTTTTTTTTTTTTTTTTTGGAGACAGGGGTTTCTGTCACTCAGATTGGAGTGCAGTGGCTCAATCTTGGCTCACTGCAGCCCCCACCTCAGCTTCCTGAGTAGCTGGGACCACAGCTGTGCACCACCATGCCTGGCTAATTTTTTATATTTTTGGTAGAAATGGGGTTTCACCATATTGCCCAGGCTGGCCTCAAACTCCTGAGCTGAAGGGATCCTCCTGCCTAGGCCTTCTAACATGCTGAGATTGCAGGCGTGACCCACCATGCCTGGCCAATTCTCACATTTGTAGAAGAAAATTACAAATATGGAAAGCAAGAAGAATGAAGCTTGTTGTGCTAGGTTGCATTTTGGAGATAGCAGTATGAACTCAAGTGTTACCATGAGTGTGTGTATTCATAAAATTATAAATTATATATATATGTGGAAGTTTCTACTGAACAGACCTAGAAACAATGACAAACCAGTAACAACAAGCAGTCCTGACACCCAGATCTTTGTTTCCAAATACATTTCTCCACTAAAAGGAACTAATGTTCTTTAGAGAAATGGCACTTTCCAAGGCTGGGAAAAAAAGTGCTAAAAAAATAAGGACATGTCACAAGTACACAGGAGGCAGCCTACAGGGTTCTACTTTCCTGTAGTGGAATTTTGAACAATTTGAGCAACAAGGTCAGTAATGATAGTAATGGGTTATAACTGCCCACATTTTGAACAATTTCAGCATCAAAGTAAGTAATGATAGTAATGGGTTATAACTTATTCAATAAAATGAAAAGATATGAGTCCAGCCTGATAGAAATAACTGAATAAATGGAGAGAAAAAGAAAAGCTTTTCTTTACAGTAAATTGCCAATTAATACCAGTAGAGGGAATGTTGGAGTTAGAAAGCCATGACTGAATGAATGCTAAAACTAGTGGGTGAAATATGATGGGGAAGAAGATACTCTGACAATCTCAAAATAACCTCCCATACATTATTGATTACTTATAAATGAAAAAATGGTGCCTTTAAAAGCTAGAAACCTGGTGAATACCAAACCATTTTAACCAAATTATCAAAGATACATCGCCTGGGATAAACTGATTGTCATTTGTGTCTTAATAAGATTCACTGAGAAAAATCATACCATCGTTCAGTAGTACACCTGCCTTTCGGCAGAATCTTAATCTAATCCTGAGGTCAGACAATCAAAGTTGATGACCCCTAACAAAAGAACTGGCCCATGTTCTTCAGAAATACCAAGTTTAAGAAACATAGTCTTGCCGGGCGCGGTGGCTCACGCCTGTAATCCCAGCACTTTGGGAGGCCGAGGCGGGTGGATCACGAGGTCAAGAGATCGAGACCATCCTGGTCAACATGGTGAAACCCCGTCTCTACTGAAAATACAAAAATTAGCTGGGCATGGTGGCGCATGCCTGTAATCCCAGCTACTCAGGAGGCTGAGGCAGGAGAATTGCCTGAACCCAGGAGGCGGAGGTTGCGGTGAGCCGAGATCGCGCCATTGCACTCCAGCCTGGGTAACAAGAGTGAAACTCCGTCTCAAAAAAAAAAAAGAAAGAAAAAAAAAAAAAAGAAACATAGTCTTAAGAACTGTTCCAGATAAAAGCAACTGAGAGAGATTGATAGTTGTACAATGCATGCTTCTTTATTGGCTCCTGGACTGAACAATAAAGGAGCTAGAAGGGCATGAAATTTGAATGTGGACCAAGGATTAGATAATAGTGTTTGATTCATGTTAAATTTCCTGATTTTTGTTTTGTTTTGTAAGACAGGGTCACCCAGGCTGGAGTGCAGAGGCACGATCGCAGCTCACTGCAGCCTTGAACTCCCAGGCTCAAGTGATCCTCCTGCCTCAGCCTTCCGAGCAGCTAGGACTACTAGCTACGTGCCACACACACCATGCCTGGCTAAATTTATTTTGAGTGAAGACAGGGTCTCACCTTGTTGCCCAGGCTGGTCTCAAAGTCCTCAGCTCAAGTGATCCTCCTGCCTCAGCCTCCCAAAGTGCTGGGATTACAGGTGTGTGAGCTGCCACACTTGGCCAAATTTCCTGAGTTTTATAACTGGGCTTACGTAAGAAAGTCACCTTGTTAGGGGGAAGTATACACTGAAATTAAAATTTAAGGGTAAAAAGGCATCGTATCTCCAACTTGCTCTCAAATGGTTCAGAATAAAAGCATTAAAGCAAATGGAGGGAAAATATAAATGGTGACTCTGGGTGAAGGAAATTTCTGAAAGTTTACAATTAAGTAGAAAGGATAGGAGAGTTATTGCAACATTTGCAAACCCACTGCCAGTGGCAGGCAGGGCCATCCCACACAGAGCACTGCATAGGCCACCCTGACCCCGCTAGCATGTGTGGTCAGTACGTGGTCAAATGTGGACAACTTGAGCTATCAAATGCCAGTTCATGAAAATGTTAGGTTTTGCTATTTTTCTTCTTTTTCCAGCTGAAAATGTAGCTAAAAAGTGGCAAGTGAGTAGAGAAGATCAGGACAAGGTTGCAGTTCTGTCCCAGAACAGGACAGAGAATGCACAGAAAGCTGGCCATTTTGACAAAGAGATTGTACCAGTTTTTGTGTCATCTAGAAAAGGTGAGTATGTCATAATGGTTTAATTAAACATCAACCTATTTATAGGAATGAGTAACATCTAAAAGAGTAATACATATGAATCTTTAGAAATTATATCTCAGTGATGTTTTTCAGGCTGCAAAGATATGTCCTGGATACATGAATGTGGGGAGGGGGTGATGGGTTTACAGGACATGGCAACATGGGAACTATGTCAGCATTCAGGCACTCTTGGTTCCAGAGTGCCCATGACTGCTGTGCACATACAGCAGGTTTTATGAGAAACTGGAGCATTGGCTCATGGTTGTTAGGAGGCACCAGCTGACCTGTTTCCTGTATAGGCTCAACCTCCTCAGAAGTGGACACCCATTACTTCTTGCTGCTTGGGTGTGTGTCTCCCCTTCACATTTCTTTTTTTTTTTTTTTTGAGACAGAGTTTCGCCTTGTTACCCAGGCTGGGGTGCAATGGCGCTCACCGCAACCTCCGCCTCCTGGGTTCAGGCAATTCTCCTGCCTCAGCCTCCTGAGTAGCTGGGATTACAGGCACGCGCCACCATGCCCAGCTAATTTTTTGTAGTTTTTTAGTAGAGACGGGGTTTCACCATGTTGACCAGGATGGTCTCGATCTCTTGACCTCGTGATCCACCCGCCTCAGCCTCCAAAGTGCTGGGATTACAGGCGTGAGCCACCGCGCCCGGCCTCCCCTTCACATTTCTAAAGGGTGGATCTTTTGGGGTCACTCACTATTTTCTTTTTTTTTTCTGAGATGGAGTTTCACTCTTGTTGCCCAGGCTGGAGTGCAGAGGCGTGATCTCGGCTCACGGCACTCTCCACCTCCTGGGTTCAAGTGATTGTCCTGCCTCAGCCTCCCAAGTACCTGGGATTATAGGTGCGTTGCACCACACCCAGCTAATTTTTGTATTTTTAGCAGAGATAGGGTTTCTCCATGCTGGCCAGGCTGGTCTTGAACTTCTGACTTTGTCATCTGCCCATCTCGGCCTCCCAAAGTGCTGGGACTACAGGAGTCAGCCACCGCGCCCAGCCACTCACTATTTTCTAATACAGAATGCTACCATCAAGCTCCCTTTTTGATAATTGACATCTCTTATGTCCAGCCAGCAGTGCAGGATTGGCTTTGAGACTCCCTGATCCTCTCACTTGTATCCAGCCAAGTACTGTGACCCAAACCATAGCAGAACTTTACACAAACAGGTCCCTGGTAACTACTTTCCTCAGGAAGGGATATGGATTTGTAAAACACAGGTGTCTCATAAGGATAAATTGTTTTCATGTACAATAATTCTTGTGTGTACTTTCCTCCTATTGTAATCAAGGTGGTTACATATTAAAACCTTTCTGCTGAGTATGAATCCTCATGTTCCATGTCTGAGAAACCCACTATTCCCAGCACCCTTTACTTCTGTCTCTGGAGTAATCTTAATTGGTTTTCCTTCATTTAGGTCTTATTGAAGTTAAAACAGATGAGTTTCCTCGCCATGGTAGCAACATGGAGGCCATGTCCAAGCTAAAACCTTACTTTCTTACAGATGGAACAGGAACAGTCACCCCAGCTAATGCTTCAGGTTAGATTTTCTGTAGGACATCTGGGGGAATACTATGTTCTGTAAGGTCTACCAAGTGAATATTTTTCTATTTATATACAAAAGTACTATTTTTTCAGACAGGGACTTGCTCTGTCACCCAGGCTGGAGTGCAGTGGCATGATCACTGCTCACTGCAGCCTCAAACTCCTGGGTTCAAGTGAGCCCCACTGCCTTAACCTCCCAAGTAGCTGGGGAACTACAGGCATCAGCCACCACACCCAACTCATATTTATATACAAAGTTATTCTTAAAAGTTTAAGGAAACATGTTGTCACTTCTATCTGATCATTGACTTAACCTATACTGAAAGAATTATTTTGGTTTCTTGACATCCCAACTAGAAATCTAAATAAAAAAGTAAATTAGGGAACTTCAGTTTATCTACATTTGTATTTTTCCAGTACTAGAAACTCCCAGTACCTCCTTGTGAGGCCCAGACTTATTATTCTTCCATTTCCTTTCAGAGATCTCCTCTCCCTGACTGCTGTAATCTTTTATTTTTTTTTTTTTTGAGATGGAGTCTCACTCTGTCACCCAGGCTGGAGTGCAGTGGTGCGATCTCAGCTCACTGTAATGTCCGCCTCCTGGGTTCATGCAATTCTACTCTCAGCCTCCCGAGTAGCTGGGACTACAGGTGCACACCACTACACCTGGCTAATTTTTCTATTTTTACTAGAGATGGGGGTTTCACCATATTGGTCAGGCTGGTCTTGAACTCCTGACTGTAGGTAATCCACCCACCTCTGCCTCCTACAGTGCAGGGATTACAGGTATAATCCACACCCAGCCCTGACTGCTATTATCCTACCACTTTCTCTAGTTGGAAAGTTTTGTGGTCAATATATTGTCAAACATAATTTCTATGTATACTGTAAAGCCTGTTGAATTATAGTAAATGCCTTAGTCAACATGTAAAATCATTTAACTCGTGTCTTCAGGTGGTAAAGAAGCCAGTATGTAACTGAATAAGCATTGTAGAATCAAGTCACTCATATTTTACAGGAATGAATGATGGTGCTGCAGCTGTGGTTCTTATGAAGAAGTCAGAAGCTGATAAACGTGGGCTTACACCTTTAGCACAGATAGTTTCCTGGTCGCAAGTGGGTGTGGAGCCTTCCATTATGGGAATAGGACCAGTTCCAGCCATAAAACAAGCTGTGAGTATAACTCTATTCCCTTTTATGAAATTTGTCTTCCCGTTAGCCTTAAATGAGCTTATTCATTTAGTTGTTCTCTAGTCTTTCCCTACCATAAGAGTAACCAAGAACATTTATTTCTATTTTTGAGATAAGGTCTTGGTCTGTCGTCCAGGCTGGAGTGCAGTGGCATTATCATATAGTTCACTGCAGCCTCAGAACGCCTGGGCTCAGATATTCCTCCAGCTTCAGCCTCCTGAGTTAGCTTAACTACAGGTGCACCGCCATGCCTAACCTCTTAATATTTTGTACAGACAAGGTCCTGTGTTGCTGGATTTGAACTCCTGAGCTCAAGTGATCCTCTTGGCTCCCAAAGCATTAAGATTACAGGTGTGAGCCACTACCCCCAGCCACTGAGAGCATTTAGATCACCTGCTTTTTAGGGGAACTGATTGTTTCATTACGCTTCAGTACACATAACAGATGCTACTGGTTCAAAATTTAAGACAATTTAGAATTTCTAAGGAATCTTTTAGATCACAACCTTAACCTTTTGGATGGAATGGATATCAGTAAGGCAAAAATGTATGAGAATGTCACTATATTTAAAAAAAAAAAAAAAATTAAGAAAACACCAAAGTAGCAGTTAAGAGACCATTCAGTATTATGCAGCATATTTCACATTTCTGTCAGCAAAGAATGGTTTAACTTTAGCCCTTCCACCCAAGTTCAGACGTCTTTTCTGTGAATCTTTCCTTTAGGTTACAAAAGCAGGTTGGTCACTGGAGGATGTTGATATATTTGAAATCAATGAAGCCTTTGCAGCTCTCTCTGTTGCAATAGTTAAAGAACTTGGACTAAACCCAGAGAAGGTAAAGATGCACAAGTAATCCTGAGAGCTCTCCAATGAATTTCACAATGCAATTTTTTCCACGCCTTGGCCATGTGGGTAAATACCAGTTACTAAGACGGAGTTCACTTATTTTAAAGCACGTTAGTTTACTTGGCATAAAAGGAAGGAGGTAAGATAGTCAGGGATGAATTTTCACAAGGGTGTGAATTTATTCCTAAGCAGTTAAAATGGAAATCTGAGTTTGAAAGGGTAGCATGCTAATACAACATTAGGAGGAAAAGGACAAATTTAGGGTTTTAAACTGTCCACAGAAGAATAAACAATCTAAGTCTCTTCTTCCCCTTAGGTCAACATTCAAGGAGGGGCTGTAGCCTTGGGCCACCCTCTTGGAGCATCTGGCTGTCGAATTCTTGTGACCCTGTTACACGCACTGGAGAGAACAGGCGGAAGTCGTGGTGTTGCGGCCCTGTGCATTGGCGGTGGGATGGGAATAGCAATGTGTGTTCAGAGAGCATGAACTTTGAACCACCTCAATTTCTTTTTAAACTAATAAAGTACTAGGGTTATAATATGTGAAATCAGAGGACCAAAGCACAGATGGAAACCATTTCCTACATCACAAAAACCCAAGTTTACAGCTTGGTGTATTTTAATGGATACTCAAGCTACAAGACGACTGCATTTAACATTGTTATAAATAAAGAGACAGGAGATCAATCATTAAGGGCTCCAGAGTGAACAGCATCTTCATAACTTCCATGTTTATCATCTTTACTTTCTGGATGTAATTTAATAAGATCATCAATTCGAAGAATGGTAATTGCAGCTTCTGTTGCAAATTTCAAACTCTTAACTTTAACTATGGTTGGTTCAAACACCCCTGCTTGTTTGTTGTCTCGAGGTTTACCATTGCTCAAATCAAGACCAATCCTGCAATTAAGAAAGAACTATTAAACGGCCGCTTACAACTTAATTAGGTGGCCTATTAATTCCAGCTATTTCATTCAGGCTTAAACTTGATTTTTAAGTCAGACTAGAGATCTTTTTGGTTGTTGTTTTGAGACAATGTCTTGCTCTGTTGCCAGGCTGGAGTGCCATGGCGCAATCTTGGCTCACTGTAACCTCTGCCTCCTGGGTTCAAGTGACTCTCCTGCCTCAGCCTCCCGAGTAGCTGGGTATAGGCACCTACCACCACACCCGGCTAATTTTCTGTATTTTAGCAGAGACAGGGTTCGGCCATGTTGGCCACCATGGTCTGGATCTGACTTTGTTACTCTGCCTGCCTTGGCCTTCCAATGTGCTGGGATTACAGGCAACAGACACCTGGCCCAGCCCCATAGCTTGTAGGTAGGTAGTCTTTCTACCCAAACAACAGGAAGAGATTAGCAGTCACAGTTAACTAGGGCACCCCAGTGCTAAGAATTAGTCATTTATCCCTTGAATTATAGTGACCAAACAACAAATGCTTGCTGTGAAGTTTTCTATGTTAAGTAGTATTTGGTAAGTGTGTGTTTGTTTGCTGACCCTGCAGTTGACTACTATCCCGTTTTCCAAAGGTCAAAAGAGGGCTAAAAAGACAGGGAAACTGTATGCTTACCATTTTAGATTTTTACGTTCTGGGTTAACCTGAGCCTCATTGTGAAAAGCTCTTAATTTTGCAACCAGATCTGTGGAGTCCTGGGCAGCATTAACTGCCAGTGTATTAGGAATAACAAGAAGTGATCTTGCAAACTCTGCAATAGCAAGCTGTTCCCGAGACCCCTAGGAGAAAAAGATAATTAGGTGACTTCACAAAAGGGAAAAAAAATAAAAGCCCACAGCTACTGCTCTCAGGCTGCTGAGACAAGGAATAACTCTTCTTACCATGCTGGTTGCATAGTTTTCAAGGTATATGGACAGGGCTGCTTCTACAGCACCCCCACCTGGAACCACAGATTTTGACTCCAAAACTCTCTTCACTACACAAAGGGCATCATGTAAAGAGCGCTCCATCTCATCACACATGAAATCATTTGCCCCACGTAAGATAATCGATGCCGATGTACGAGCCTTAGTGCTGTTAAAAACAAAAAGTGAGATTCTTAAAACAGCTTTTTTTTTTTTTTTGTGCCAAGAACATCAATTTCTCAAACTGGTATTTTAATAAAATAAGTGTATATAGTGAAAGTGCCCTTGATTAAATTCTGCCTACACAGGATTTTTAGATATACTGTACAAAAACAATGTCTAGTCCATGCAGAAGAGATGAAAATGGTTACTTCATCTCAACTTACAGTGGTCCAATGTTATTTTATCCCACGCGTATAACTGCTCATACCACTGTGAGACTACAAGCAGCAAATAAATGGGAAGAAAGCCTACTTTTGCTTAACAAAACCTGCGTAACTTTACAATTTTAGAAAGTAGCTCTTACTTTTTGATTAAGATCAGCTCATCATCACAAATTCTCTCTTGGACCACTTCTTCTGCCTGTCCCAACATTGCAGCTTCAAAAGTTTCTTCACCTTCCAAATTGGCCAAGGTTGACAGAATAGTTGCTATTAAGAGAGTTAAAAAGTACCTGTAAATATTGCTCTTTTATGATTTTAATATCCTTAGACTCAATAACATTTGTGATAAAAGTGATACAAGTTTAGAATTTAGTTAGGCAACACACACCTTTTATCCTAAGATGGAACTATGTCATTTTTGAAGTGATCAAATTCAGTTTATGAATTTCCAACAAACTCAGTTAATGAATTTGTTCAGTTACATGAAAAATGGTTCTATAAATGTATTGACAGCACAAAGCATTAGGGGAATATAAATGTTTTTGAAGCTGCTTCATGTCAATATTCCAATGTAAAAAGACCTCTGATGTGGTCAGGTATAATGAAAGGATTTTACATGAGAGCCAGCACAAGACATACCTCCAGAAGCTTTAGCAATGCGTTTAAGGTCCCTTTTTAAAACTCTTCTAACTGCCATAGCACCAGCCTCCACAAAATACTTCAGACACATATCATCAATTCCACCAGTGGTTAGAATAACGTTGGCACCAGTTGCCAGGATCTTCTGAATTCTCTCCTTGGTGATATCTGATTCTCTGCAAAGTATTTTTATAACCCAGAGTTACCTTCTGTGATTTTTAAAAAATTTAGCTTTGACTTCCATTAAGTATTTATCACAAGATAACCATAGATTAATCTTTCTTATCTCTGACCAGAATTTAAATTAGTCCAATTTATGGAAAATTTGAAGGAATTCAAAAAATTACCACTTAGCTCTCCCAACCCGAATTTGAATTACTAATCAAGAACTATGGTTACACAGGAAACAAGAGTCCTGCCTTCAAGGATCTAGTGGGGAGAGGGATTACCAATCACACTCCAAGGCAATTGTCACTCAAGTGGTATGCAGAGATTACAAGCACATGAAAGACATAAAATCTAGCCTAGGACAGGACAATGAAGAGAGGAGAGGAGTCCAGGCTGGGTGCAATGGCTCACGCCTGTAATCCCAGCACTTTGGGAGACCGAGGCAGGTGGATCATCTGAGGTCAGGAGTTCGAGACCAGCCTGGCCAACACAATGAAAAGTTTCTTCAAAAGTTTCTTCACCTTCCTCTACTTCCTTCACGTGTCTCTACTAAAAATACAAAAAATTAGGCATGGTGGTGGACACCTGTAATCCCAGGTACTTGGGAGATTGAGGCAAGAAAACTGCTTAAACAGAAAAGTCCAATTTTATGGCTTGGGTGACTCCTGGAGTAAAATAAATAGCAACAGTTTGGGGGGCAGGATGGGAAATCAGAGTTCAGTATGGGACAAGATTAAGTTTGAAGTCTGTTGTTACATGGGTGAATCTGCCAGGAGGTAGTCACTTACAGTATGGAAACCAAAAACTATGAGAGATGGCCTCCAAAGTGCTTGGATTACAGGCGCGAGCCACCACGCCCGGCTGAGATCAAATAATTTTTTAAGTAAAATGAATTACTGATCAACCTCAAAAGAAGCCTGTCTCCTGAACAAGTACTGTGTCCTACACACTGTACTACAGATGGGGCTACAATGCCAAAGGAATAATTCTGTCTCTACCATTAGAGCTTACAATTCATGAGCTGTACAAACAAAACAAGAAGTTAAGGATATTTCCTAGTCTGCCTGTGTGGAGGAGTCCTCATCATTAAAATGGTCAAGAGCAGATTTGCAGTATTATCACAAGTTCATGTTAACTTTGAGATGCTTGAAAAGCATTCTGAGGCCGGGCGCAGTGGCTCAAGCCTGTAATCCCAGCACTTTGGGAGGCCGAGGCGGGTGGATCACAAGATCAAGAGATCGAGACCATCCTGGTCAACATGGTGAAACCCTGTCTCTACTAAAAATACAAAACATTAGCTGGGCATGGTGGCGCATGCCTGTAATCCCAGCTACTCAGGAGGCTGAGGCAGGAGAATTGCCTGAACCCAGGAGGCGGAGGTTGCGGTGAGCCGAGATCGCGCCATTGCACTCCAGCCTGGGTAACATGAGTGAAACTCCGTCTCAAAAAAAAAAAAAAAGAAAAGCATTCTGTTAGATAGATGTACGTGTTTGGAGCTCAGAGAAACAGCTTAAGGAGTCTCTGGAATAGAAAGATAATACATGAAGTCATGGGAACAAATGGACTATCTTAGAGAGTATTAGAAGATGGTGGTCCAGGCAAAGGGATAGACAATGCAGCATCACAAGGCCTCCCATCCCCGAAAGCATTTCAAGAAGGACATAGTCAAAGGGCTGCTAAAGGTCGTAAGAAGGCTGAAAATGCTTTCTGAATTTCACACTAGAGACCTTAACATGCAGTCCCGCAAATGGAGAAGAGGGCTGAAAAGGGAAGAGATGAAAAGCACCAGAAAAGTTTTGTGTAGTAAATGACTCATGACATCTGGCTATAAAGATGTAGGACAGGGAGTACCTACAGCAGGAAGATGTATTAAGAGGCTTGAAAGGCAGAAGAGCCACAAGAATCCAGGAAAGAGCAGAATTAGTGGAAGATGCAGGCGTGAAAGAAGAATCAATGAATGCAAGGCTCCAAAGCAGAAGGAAACAGACTCTGGAACACTTACTGTCGAGAAAGGACCCTTTGTTTTATCAGGAAGAAAGGAAAAAAGAATACCTGTGCAGACTAAGTAAGCACATTTCTTACTCTTGGCAAAGCTTTCTTGAAGGTTTGGTTAACTACTGTTTATTCATTGTTTTGTTTTTGAGACAGGGCCTCACTCTGTCACCCAGGTTGGAGTGCGGTGGTACAATCAAAGCTCACTGCAGCCTCGACTTCCTGGGCTTGAGATTCTTCCCACCTCAGCCTCTCAAAGTGCTGGGATTATAGGCATGAGCCACTATGCCCAGCCTAAACTATTTATTGTTTCAAGTGACGGTGAGGCAGTCAAATCTACAGCAGGGGTCACACTACCTTCACCATTAGCTCTTCTAACATGCCAACCACTAATAACACTTGTACCTCCAGTATCTAGCAAACAGTAGCAAAATTGCTGAGTTCTGTACTGCTTTGAGGAAACTAGATTCTTGTCTTTTATATCTTTAATGTCAATAGACTGATAAAACCAAAATTCCAGAAAAAGGCCGATTTTTGTACAGGCTGTATAACACCAAATCCCTCTTAAAATACCAGACTAATTTTTCTGGAAGTTTACATAAAACAGTTTGACTTCACCAAAAATGTTAAAGTCCTCCAAGACACTCACACTTAAAAGGCCAAAAATAATTTCTCAACATACCTCTGTCTAATTTGGTCCAGTTTTTCAGGGTCTGTAATGACCACCTGTACACCAAGCTTCATTTTTGTTTTTTGCAGACTAAAGTCAAGGCAAGCAATTTTTGCATTTACAATTCTCTTGGGCATGCCTATAAGTGAATGTAAGATTAAGTTACTACATCTATCCTTAAAAGCATAATAAAGAATATTACAATCAGTTGTATGTAAACACACAAATTGACATTTCATAACATTTTAACTTAGAAAATTTTTACGGCATTAAATGCACGTTATTTCTTTAAATTTACATTCTTTCTAAGACGTATGTGCTTTAAATTACAAAAAGATGTATTGCACATAACCCACAAAAAGCTAGTTTTAATCTGTAGCAATCTTATTCTATAAACCAAATCCTGAAAACTTACCCTGGGATCCTACCACACAGTTGAGTGCATAGCCACTGATCAGCATACTCTCCGTTTGACTTCTCCCATGGGCTTTCAAAATATTAACAGAATTGACTGGATAGCGCGGCTGGCCTCTTGTATCTGTGTATTTAATAGCAAGTACAGCATCTACTACCATGTTAGCAAAGAAATCACCATTTCTAAGCCAAAAGTTAAGGACAGTAACAGACTTGGAATGGACAAAGGTACACATGAAAAATCAAGGTTAATTTGAAGGAAATTCCTTTTAGTAATCTAATCCATTCAAGAACCAGGCATTATTTATGTCATCAAAATGGTACATTATTCATCATTATCTGCAATTCATATCACTTTAGACATACCTTTTCACCCTAAAACAGCAAGGAAGGCAACAGACAATTTAAACACAGCATTACTCCTAATGATATCAATTAGCATAAAATAGGTATTTAAAATTTTATTGCACAAAATTGATATTGCTGATATTGCATAAACACACACACACATGATCTTGCTGTTTCCCACACTGGACTGGAACCCCTAGGATCAACTAATCCTCCTGCCTCACCACTTTTTTAAAATTGCATTTTCGGTCTTGGGGTACATGTGAAGAACATGCAAGACTATTGCATAGGTACACACATGGCAGTGTGATTTGCTGCCTTCCTCCCCTTCACCTGTATCTGGCATTTCTCCCCATGCTATCTCTCCCCAACTCCCCACCCCCTGCTGTCCCTCCCCTATTTCCCCCCAACTGACCCTAGTGTGTAGTGCTCCCCTCCCTGTGTCCATGTGTTCTCATTGTTCAACACCTGCCTATGAGTGAGAACATGCGGTGTTTGATTTTCTGCTCATGTCAGTTTGCTGAAAATGATGGTTTCCAGGTTCACCCATGTCCCTACAAAGGACACCAACTCATCGTTTTTGATGGCTGCATAATATTCCATGGTGTATATGTGCCACATTTTCCCTATCCAGTCTATCGTCGATGGGCATTTGGGTTGGTTCCACGTCTTTGCTATTGTAAACAGTGCTGCAATGAACATTCGTGTGCATGTGTCCTTATAGTAGAATGATTTATAATCCTTTGGATATACACCCAGTAATGGGATTGCTGGGTCAAATGGAATTTCTATTTCTAGGTCCTTGAGGAATCGCCACACTGTCTTCCACAATGGTTGAACTAATTTACACTCCCACCAACAGTGTAAAAGTGTTCCTATTTCTCCACATCCTCTCCAGCATGTTGTCTCCAGATTTTTTAATGATCGCCATTCTAACTGGCATGAGATGGTATCTCAATGTGGTTTTGATTTGCATTTCTCTAATGACCAGTGATGATGAGCATTTTTTCATATGTTTGTTGGCCTCATGTATGTCTTCTTTTGTAAAGTGTCTGTTCATATCCTTCGCCCACTTTTGAATGGGCTTTTTTTCTTGTAAATCTGTTTTAGTTCTGCCTCACCCTTTTTAACATCTGGGACTACAGGCATACACTATCATGCCCATCTCAAAGTCTTATGTTTTAAAAGCCTCATTTTTTTCCCTGACATCAACAAGGATACATTCCAATGATTTTGGAAGACATGGATGTCTTAGCAGCATTGATCAGGCAATCTCTTCCCAGTTCATCTGTGTTAACAATTAGGTTTTCATTGATATAACGCACTGCTTCCCTGTTTAAAAGTGTGGGGGAGACAAAGGCTTGTAAAGTCACTACTCAAACTACTTGTGTTCATCATGCTTAACAGAGCCAAAATGTCATAAGATCTGTTCAGCCATTTCATGTAGGAGGAGGACACGAAAAAACCCTCCCTCTTCAGATCATGGCAAATTTAATCTATCCCATAAGCATAGCCACTAAAATCTATTATTAGGAGAAAATGTGGTAGTCAAATGGGAAAAAAGATACTGATCCAAGTTTCTAATGACAAATATTACTACTTAAATACTATAACATTGCTTTTTCAAATTATAAATCTATCAAAACATTAAGACAACACACTGTTACAACTATTACATCAAAAAATTTTTCTCTGAATGCAAACAATCTTACTTGCAAGCAAGTCGATAGCCACTAATAACTGATGTGGGATGAATTTTCTGTTTGACTAATTCATCTGCATTTTTTAGGAGTTCTGCTGCAATAATAACCTGTTGAGAAAACATTCATTGATCTGAGTATGCCTGATACTCAACATGTGCAATACATATGAAATGACACTAAAATCGCCATATATTATTAACCAGAATGGTGGTGATGAAATGAACTAACTGGTTAGTAGAAACCTGGGAGGTGGGAGGAGAAGAACTCTACAAAACGCTTTAAGTCCTCAATGTTATTCACAAATTCTTGGAAACTGCAACAATGGACAGCAATTTCTCAAATACCAAATAAAGCTATTTACTGTAACATTGATGGGGGAGGAAAACTGGTTTGTTTTTTGTTTTACAAATCATCTTTTCTCTTAAAGTCAGTTTCCATGACTCCATTGTGGACGTTCAGTGAGGGCTTATTGCATTACATATAAATGCAAATGGCCAAAACTGGATAGAAGCCAGAAAAAAGTTCTAAGAAACTAGTTCAGCAGCACAACACATCCATTACCTGTAGAGACAGAGTGCTCAACAGAAGCTAAACTGAGTTTGACTATTCATATGATCTATATTAGGCTCTTATTTGGCTTATTAAAAAACATAGTTCTTGTAAGCTGATATGAAACACAGAAATATTTTTAAACTAAAAAGACAAACTCTTTCAGTTTCTTATGGGGGGAAAACTACAGTATTTGTTAAGTCACATTATCATAAGTTAGACAAAGATCATATTCATATTTTAGGAATAGATTCCATTCTTTCATGGCTGAAGTTTAATCTAGAAATACAATTTCTCCACAAACTATCTCTTGTTTCTCCAGAATTAATATCTTTCTCACTAAACAACAGTGTTTCTGCTATACCAAAGTGTTGGATGATCTATGAGAGTTCATACTGTATATCATGTTTACTGACTAGATTAAGATCACATTGTCAGATCATGATGTATTAATTTCTCACACTCCCATTATGAGTTCCTGAGATTACCTGTCAGGATTTAAAAAATAAAACAGGCTGGGTGCAGCAGCTCATGCTGATAACCCCAGCACTGTAAGAGGCTGAGAAGGGAGGATCACTTGAGGCCAGGAGTTCAAGACCAGCCTGGGAAACATAGCGAGACCCTGTCTCTACCAAAACAAAAAGTTTTTTATTAAAACTAATTAGTTCATTGAGGTGGCATATGCCTGCAAGCCAAAGCACTCTGGTAGGCTAAGGCAGAAGGATTGCTTGAGCCCAGGAGTTCGAGGCTGCAGTGAGATATGACATCGCAGGACTTCAGCCTGTGGTACAGATGTCTCTTAAAAAAATAATATAAAAACATTGCTCCCCCGACCCACCCTGCCAAATTGGTAACATTTTGTCCTCCAGTCCAAGTCTCAAGGCACGATGGAGGAGGAAACAAGTCTTTTGAGAGACCATAAAAAATGTGCGTTATCTGAATACCAACATTTAAAACAACAGGGCTATGTTAAATGAACTCAAAGTTTTTCCTACTTAAATTGTACAAACTAGCTATAACTATCAACTTACAAATTTTGTTTCTGAATCAGCACCTGAGAAACTTATTTTCTCTCTTAAGTGTGTAACTTCTTTTTTCTTTTTGCTCAGTCTGCTGGGCATTTAGAATATATAACTTATTTCTGACACAGCACAAATGGCCCACTTATGGCTTCAACTCTGAAAGTCATTTTTAGAAAAACAATCATTTTTTAGCCAGTCTACCTACCACTGAGGTAGTTCCATCTCCAACTTCTTTGTCTTGCAGATCAGCCAGCTCACAAAGAACTTTAGCTGCAGGATGTTCTACCTCCAGTAACTTCAGGATGGTTGCACCATCGTTAGTAATGGTTACATCCTAGGAAATCAGCAGGAGAAAATATGAACCACTTATAAAAATCAACACAGCCCCATTCTAATACACGTTCACCTTTAATATCACCTTCCAGTACCTGGATTCTGATAAAATCAAAGAGTAAACGTAACAAAACACTGAAGACAGTTTTACTTGAAGGCAACCAACACGACAGTTACATGTACTTACACCAATATCATCCACCAACATTTTATCCAAGCCAACTGGACCAAGAGAACTTTTTACAATATTGGCAATCGAAGCTGCAGCCATAACTGTAGACAAGTTTAAAAAAAAAAAACAAAAAAACAAAGAAATGAGAATAATCCATAACTGAAAGAAGAATTTCAGCCTAAAGGTAAATGACATCCAACAGCCCCTGTATTTCTCCAGTCTACACATCTGTGTTAATTGTTTAAAAAACATCCTACTAAGAGTCTAAATGGGGCCAGACATTGTGGTTCACACACCTGTAATCCCAACACTGGATCAAGCAGGAAGATCGCTTGATGCCAGGAGTTTGAGGCCGCCCCCGCCAATATAACGAAACTCATTTCTACAAAAAATAAAAATAAAAAAAGCTGGATGTGGCGGCGCGGGCTTGTACTAGGAGACTGCAGTGAGCTACGATGGCACTCCCGCCTGGGCGACAGTGGGACCCCATCTCTAAACAAAGCGAGGCTGTTTGGTAAAGCTTTGATTGGCTGGCACGGATCTGATGGTGGGAGAACTGAAAAAAAGTAATAACCACAATTTTCATGCTCTGCCACTTCGTATACCTATACCAGCCTTTTCCTTCAGATCCTGCAAGTTTCTGCTCATCTGTGAGGGAAAAAATCGGTAGTTCAATGGGGAAGGTAGTTGGCGCTGCCGTCTCCTGGGGTCAACGCACTCGAGTAGCGCTTCCTAGGCTAACTATACTGTAAGAAACTGTCAACCCGGACAGAGCTGGACGCCGAGCACCCGATCTCGACACGGCACTGGGCTCATCAGAGGGCTCGCGGGTCAATCTACTCTTTTCTCGGAAACCTAGCGTCTAACGCGGACGCTTAGGGGGTTGCTCTACAACAAAAGGGGGTGTGAGCCCGGGAGGCCCCGCTCTCCCGCGGAGAGAGACGTTTCCAACGCCGCTCCTGACACCACACCCACGCGGTGCCGGTCTCAAAACCCTGCAGCGCGGTCC
Source organism: Sapajus apella (assembly GCF_009761245.1). NCBI lineage: Eukaryota > Metazoa > Chordata > Mammalia > Primates > Cebidae > Sapajus > Sapajus apella. The sequence continues at coordinate 7,058,776 of NW_022437022.1, read as the reverse complement.
TGGGCTCCTCCCCGCTGAGAACGGCGGGTGGGCCGGGTGCGGCCGTTGTGCCCCGGGACCCTTTCAGCAGAGATAAAGAAGAAGCCCAAAGAAGGCAGCCGCGGGCTGGTAGCGGTGGGACTCCGCCCGCCCTGCCAGCGAACCCGACCCAGGCCCGGCCTGCACTTACCATTCTGGGATCGGATCGCCTCCCCAGTGCTGCGGTCCCCGAACACGGACAAAGGCCCCTCCATTTTCACGACAGCAGTACACGTCGAATTCTGCGCAAACCGAGGGGAACCAGTATCGCGGCCCCTCTGCTGACCGGCGACCGCAGCAGTAGCGACAACGGCGTGGAGCGGCACCGAGCGATGCCGCGAGAGCTGCTGGGTAACACCGCCCCACCCGTTTCCCGGCTGCCCCTGCCCAGCCGCGGGGCACGGCGGGAAAGTAGAAGCGGTGGGGGCAGCAGGTAGAGAAACGGGACTGTGACAGAAGTTAGGAGCCCGAAAGGGGCGGGCTCAGTATTTTTATCCAATTAGATAGCCAATGGGAAGGGCGCGAAGTAGGAGAACGGAAGTCGGATCTTGCCCTGCTGGGAAGAGGCTGAACTTTCGCCTCAAGCAGCGTTGCGCAGACGCAGTGGGGCATTCTAGTGCCTTCTAGAAAAGATTGTAGGCAGGGTGGAGCTGGGAGTTGGGGTGTAACGGGAGGGGCGGGCCCTTCTCCAAGCCAAAGCTGGAGTTCAGAGCGAGTCTTCCGTTTTAGTTTTAATGTCTTTTTCCTTGTCCCTACGCCGGGAGCATGAGGCAGATCGCCGGCTTTGCTCCAGGCCTCAGGAGCAAAAGTTTAGGGGCACAAACCTGGGTGAGAGGAGGCAGTTTTTCCAGCCGACCAAGCGGGATAATTTTTGGTTGCAGGAAGACCACCACCTTTTTTTAAGGAGAAAACTGCATCTTGCCCTGCCTGATTTCTATGCGGTGCCCAGTTAGGGTGTGTGTGGGCCAGGCAGTGACCGCCCAAACTCTCCGAATAGAGAACCCAAATGAGATGTAAAGTTGTGAGTGCCTTTGACCCTGAAGTGAAGCAAAACGCGTGGTCGTGGGCGTTGCCACGAGGCGTTTAGTGGGCTCCAGGGCCTGCGTGCCCCTCGACGTGAGCGGTGATTGGCGGTGCGGGATAACGGATCGCCCTCTTGGCCACTCAGTGGCAGGGGACTCGCTGCTTCCGGGTCGAGAGCGTCTGGCGTGGAGAATTCAGGGACCTACTGGAGCCGAAGGCTTTTCCCTCACTTGATATGGCTGCGGCCGGCGAGCGACCGAGTCGTCCGTGAGGAAAGGGAGGCGAAGCTTTTCCGAGATCGTCTCAGCGATGGCGCTTCGGTCGCGGCTCTGGGGGTTGTCCTCGGTTTGCAGGAACCCGGGTAATTGGTCTTGTCCCCCTTCTCCCAGCTCAGTCGCCAGGGCCTGCCCAGTACATTGGAACGTGCGGGCTCTATTGTGCATTCCACGTGCCGGATCGAAGGGTGTTGGAGCTCACGGCACTCGGAGGACCACAGTAGGAAGTTAAGGATGGGGTCCGTGCTGACTCCACCCCGTGGGCATACTTGTTTTTCGTCCTCCTTCCCGGGCCTGAAGATTCGGGGTGTGAATGGGATAGACATTAGAGCAGGTTCGTGCGCTGTCCGTATCCGTCATTTTTAAGCCCCTTGCGGGTTTCCGTTGCCCAGGGTGCGGGTTCGCAGCTCTCTCAACCAGCTCCAAGCCAGCGGCGAAACCTGAAGTGGACCCTGTGGAAAAGGAAGCTGTCGCCCCAGAGTTCACCAACCGGAACCCCCGGAACCTGGAGCTCTTATCTGTAGCCAGGAAAGAGCGGGGCTGGCGGACGGTGTGGCCCTCCCGTGAGTTCTGGCACAGGTAATTAAATCTGCTTGTGATTGACAGAGCAGGGCACTGCACTCTACAGACTATTTTCATTCATTCATTAATTCATTCAACCAACGCCAGGCACGCTCCCAGGAAGCTGCCTTGCGGCGAGTAGAGGCGGGGTTAGCGAAGGGGCTGGAACAAACAATAAATAAGTGTGATGGCGGATATTTAAAGAAGATGTTAGAATAGAGGACGGGGTACCTACTAAGGCCTGTCTGAGGAGGTGACATTTAAAAAGCTGAAATCTTACATGAAGAAGCTGAGTCATCTATCAGAAAGAGCACTCCAAGCTGAGGAAACTGCTGGGGTGGGTATGAGCTGGGGTGTTTGAGGAACTGAAGGGCTTGTGGTTCTGAAGTTAAGTGAGCAGAGGGTAAATGGCCTAAGATGAACATGGAGGGGTAAGGAGGAGACAGATCATTAGCTTTGTAAATCAAGATAAGCACTTTAGAGTTTATTTTCACTGTAGTGGGACACTACGAGAGGATTTAAAGCTTGAGCCACAACCGGTTTTTAAAGATCATTCTGGCCGGGCCAGAATGTCTCATGTCTGTAATCCCATCACTTTGCATCTGAGGTCAGGAGTTTGAGACCAGCCTGGCCAACATGGTGAAACCCTGTCTTTACTAAAAATACAAAAATTCAATTTTTAAATAATCTGAATCTGAAGGCTAAAAATCTTTGAAACACCCAACCTATTACTTTCTTTTTTCTTTGTTTTTGAGACAGGATCTGGCTCTGTTGCCCAGGCTAGAATGCAGTGGCATGATCTCTGCTCACTGTAGCCTTGACCTCCCCAGCCTCAAGCAATCCTGCTACCTCAGCCTCCTGAGTGGCTGGGACTACAGGCGCATGCCACTACTCCCGCCTAATTTGTTTTGTTTTGTTTGAAACAACATCTGGCTCTGTCGCCCAGGCTGGAGTGCAGTGGTGTGATCTTGGCTCACTGCAACCTCTGCCTCCCAAGCTCAAAACAATTCTCCCATCTCAGCCTCCTACACGTCTGGGATTGCAGGCACACACCACTATGCCCAGCTAAATTTTTTTGGTATTTTTTGTAGAAATTTGGTATTTTTTGCCATTAAAAAGGCTGGTCTCAAACTGGTGAGCTCAAGAGATCTGCCTGGCTTAGCCTCCCAAAGTGTTGGGATTATAGACATGAGCCACTGCGCCTGGCCCCAACGTATTACTTTCACTTCATATTTGGATCATTTAAACAACTAGAGGTGTGTTTTCTCATTTTTTCTCTGTCTGCCCTACTCACAATATTAACAGTAGAGAATTTTAGAATATTATAGTAGAAAATGATTTTGACATCATGAATCGGGCCCTTCCTTGAAATGGTTTAGGACAGGGGTCAGCAGACTATGGCCTGTGGGCCAAAGGTAGCTTGTGAGCTAAAAAATTGTTTTTACTTTTTTAAGTTAAAAAATATTAAAAGAATAGTTTGTGACTTGTGAAAATTAAATGAAAATCAAACTTAATTGTCCACAAAGAAAGTTTTCTTAGAACATAGCTGTACTCATTCTCATTTGTTTACAGATCAACTGGCTGTTCTGGCACTACAGTGGCTGAGTTGAACAGTTTCAGCAGAAACTGTATGGCCTACAAAGCCTAAAATATTTACTATCTGGCACTTTGTAAAAAAAGATTGTTGACTCCTGGTTTAAGAGACTGTGATTTTTACTAGAGCCACCAGGAAAACCAGGAGTGGAATCCATATTTCTAAATCTAATGGCTTTTCTGTTTCACATTAAGAATCCTAGTGAGACTCTTCTGATTTGGGTATGTTTTCTTTAACTTAAACTTAACTTTCTAAAGTATAATATGTATATATGTTATAAAATTGAAAGGGAGTACAGTTTCTTGTGTGTCCTTCTAGAGACAGTCTATGTAAATAAGCAAAATCTTTAAAAAATGATAAATCTTAGCATACCATAAACACGTTGGCAACTTCCTTCGCCACCACCCTCAACCACCCACTTAAAAATACATCTTGGAGATTGTTCAGGGCAGTTAAGAGCATTGACTCGGGAGCCACCCACTGGGACTTAAACCATGGCTCCATTACTTACTAGTTCTAATCATTTTCAAGTTACTTAACCTTTCAGTGTTAGTTCTACAGCTTTAGAAAAAATAATAGAATTGAGACATAAGCTATATTTACAAACCTAACAGTTTAAGACAGGCCTGGCATATAGTAAGTGCTCAGTAAACGTTAACTATTGTCATCATCATTATAAAGCATTATTTCATTCATTTCATTAACTATATGGAATACTATTGCATGGATTTTACTTAACTGGCCCCCAGTGGATGATTATCTTTTATGATTACAGTGTTGCAATGACTTGTCTTGCCCATGCATTTTATTAGTGAGATTGGGCATATTTGTACGAGTTTGAGTCATTAATATTTTTTTCTGTGAACAGTCTGTTCAGATAATGCTTTGCCTTTGAAGTTTTATTTTTATATTTTTGTGACAGGGTTCTACTCTGTCTCCCAGGCTGGAGTACAGGGCATGATCACGGCTCACCGCAGCTACAGCCTCCCAGGCTCAAGCAATCTTCCCCCCTCAGCCTCCCAAATAGCTGGGACTACAGGTGCATGCCACCATGCCTGGCTGATTTTTTCTATTTTTTTTTTTTTTTTTTTTTGTAGAGACACGGTGTCACTATGTTTTCTGGGCTGGTCTTGAACTCTTGGGCTCCAGCAGTCCTCCAGCCTCAGCCTCCCAAAGTGCTGGGGTTATAAGCGTGAGTCACATACCCAGCCTAAAATATTTTTTGTTTCATTCCTTTTCTTTTGACTTCATTTTACTTTTTTTTTAACCATGCAGGAAATTGTGTCCATCATTTCTTTTTTATACCATATGAAGGGCTGGGCATGCTGGCTTAGCCTGTAACCCCAGCACTTGGGATGCTGAGGTGGGCAGACTGCTCAAGCTTAGGAGTTAGAGTCCAGCCTGGGAAACATGGTAAAACCCTGTCTCTACAAAAAATATAAAAATTCGCTGGGTGTGGTGGCATGCACCTGTAGTCACAGCTACTTGAGAGGTTGAGGTGGAAGAACGGCTTGAACCCAGGAGGCGAGAGGCTCCAGTGAGTCAAATTTGTGCCTCTGTATTACACCCTGGACGACAGAGGCAGATCTTGTCTTAAAAAAAAAAAGGCCATATGAAGCTGGGCCCAGTGGCTCATGCCCATAATCCTGGTGCTTTAGGAGGTTGAGAAGGGAGGGTCACTTGAGGCCAGGAGTTTGTTACCAGCCTGGGCAACATGATGAGACCCTACAGAATAAAATTAAAATTAGCTTGGTGCAGTGGCATGCACCTGTAATGCCAACAACTTGGGAAACTAAGGCTGGAGGGTTTCTTGAGCCTAGGAGTTTGAGGCTACAGTGAGCTGTGGTTACACTACTGTACTCCAACCTGGGTGACAGAGTGAGATCCTGTCTCTAAAAAATAATGAAAGCCAGGCTGGGTGCAGTGGCTCACGCCTGTAATCCCAACACTTTGGGAGGCCGAGGCAGGTGGAACTCCTGAGGTTGGGAGTTCGCAACCAGCCTGACCAACATGGAGAACTCCTGTCTACTAAAAATACTACAAAATTAGCTGGTGTGGTGGCGCATGCCTGTAATCCCAGCTTCTTGGGAGGCTGAGGCAGGAGAATCGCTCGAACGCGGGAGGTGGAGGGTGCAGTGAGCCAAAATCGCTCGCCATTGCACTCCAGCCTGGGCAACAAGTGAAACTCCATCTCAAATAATAATAATAAAAGCCATATGACATGGTTTGATGTCATATTTAAATATGCTTACCCTGAGATTATAAAAACAATTCCCATGTTTTCTTGTAGTACTGTTATGATTTCAGTTTTTACATTTAAATTTTTGCTCCATCTTACATTTATTTTGGTGCTAGCTATAAAATAAAAGCAAAGAGTAAGTATATCCACATCATGCGTATGTTTAGTAACTTAGCTCTGCCTCTTCAAATCCCTTTTTGTAGTAGATACGTAAATAAAACAGTTCTTCAGAAACAAATGTCTTTATGATACTTGAGGTTAAGTGGAACTATTTAGGTTGTTATTATTGAGGATATTCTCATAAAGGCGGAGGAAAAACTTTTGCCAAGCAAAATTCAAGTTAAATATGTTGAAATAAATTAACCAAACACTGGATTGTTGAAAAATATTTAGTCATTTATTCACCTCAATGTAACGTTAAGATACAGATTATTTTATGACTTTTAATCTTCTCACCCCATTTAGGTTGCGAGTTATAAGGACTCAGCATCATGTAGACGCATTTGTGGAGCATCAAAATGGCAAGGTTGTGGTTTCGGCATCCACTCGAGAATGGGCTATTAAAAAGCACCTTTATAGTACCAGAAATGTGGTGGCTTGTGAGAACGTAGGCCGAGTGCTGGCACAGAGATGCTTAGAGGCGGGAATCAACTTCATGGTCTACCAACCAACGCCATGGGAGGCAGCTTCAGACTCGGTATTTTTGTTTTCATGTGCTTATTTAAAAGGTATTATGTTAATTCTTGTCATTAGGTAACTTACATAATAATAGTTTTTATTTACCAAGTACTTTTCCATGTGTCAGACCCTTTGGTGAGTACCTCAACAGTGTTACTTCATTTAATCCTCACATCAGTCCATAGGATAGGGACTGGTATTCCCAATCTGTACAGAATACATTGAGGCTTACTTGCCCCGAGACAGTATATGGTGGATTTCAAACCCAGGGTGACTGATTCTGTAGTCCATGATGTCAGCCACTGTGTTTCCTGTTCATATGCTGACATCTTGTCCGTATAATACTTTGAAATGCTGCTGAACCTTGACATCTCTACATTTCCTTTGTCCTACCTATGTTATTAAGATCACTTTCTGAGAAACCATTGTAGGCTGGAAAGGTAGCAAGAACAAATCAATGTATTTGTCTTTTGGAAAGTGAAAGTATGTTCAGCCTACTTGTGGTGCAGACTTAATCTTTTCCTTTTTTACTGATCTTCAAACCCAGATGAAACGACTACAAAGTGCCATGACAGAAGCTGGTGTGGTTCTACAGGAACCTCGGAGAATCTATGAATAAATGGAAGCATTAATTGTTTTGAACATATAAAACCATCAACTACTACAGCCATCAAAAGAGAACATGTGAAAGAACAGCCAGCATGGAAGTTTTACGGCAGTATTGTCACAGTGGAGTATTATTTGTAGTTAAGGTCATCCTCCTCCCCTTTCTGTTTGTTAAATCAAGAACTGCAATCTGCCCCTCTCTTGGACTTGAAACAGATGTAAGAAAAGCAGTCATCAATTATAATTAACTTTCAAAGGACGAGTCAGAAGTTGTTTATAAATTACAAAATAAAGGCATATTATGAACTCTTATTTTCAGGTTATATGACATTTTCTGTCTTTGAGCTTACCGTAGCAGCAGAGCACATATGAGGTTTATGTGAACCACTTATTACCACGTCTGGCTCATGACGAGGGATCTCAGTGAATGACAGTTGTTTGCCGCTCAGAGTGTGGGGTGTTTTCTAAAATAGGAAATGTCAGTATCAGTCTAAGTTTATTATAGAACAGTCAGTATGTGAAGATCAAAGGACCAAATGTCAACCTGACTTGGACTCTTGGTTCTCAACGGTAAGAGAAACAAATTTGAAAGACGAAGGAGGTGCCATGAGAGCTGAAAGCAGAGATGGAAATGGATGGAGTAATGGGTGCTCAGTTTGTCATAAAGCAAACATTTTACTAGGAAGGAGATGAAGCTTGAAGTGTATGTCAGTTAATCTAAAATTTGAGCTTGGGTAGATGGGAATTATGGCAGTTCTCTGAAAGGAGCTAATTAAGGTGTTAATTTTTGGCTATTTGATAAATGTGAGAAAAAAAACCTGTAGGCAGTTAAGGTAGCTTCTAGAGCACTGTTTTCTAAGTTTTTAAATGTATACCCCAATTATATACTTAGAAGTGAAATGTTATTTCTCCCAATTTGAGTATTAAGTGTGTTATTTTAAATAGAATACAGATCTGTATGCACCATTTTTTAAAAGTGTGATTGGTTGACAGGCCTTCAGAATTGAATGGCTTAATAGTCCCCTTCTGCTTAATTAATGTCCCAGGGGAGGCATTTAAAAGTGTAATTGAAGACTGGATGCAATGCCTCACACCTGTAATCCCAGCACTTTGGGAGGCAGAGGCAGCAGCCAGCCTGGCCAACATGGTGAAAGCCTGTCTACTAAAAACGAGTTGGATGTGGTGGTGCATGCCTGTAATCCCAGCTGCTCCAGAGGCTGAGGCAGGAGAATCACTTGAACTCAGGAAGTGGAGGTTGCTGTGATCCAAGATGTCACCACTGCACTCCAGCCTGGGTGACAGAGCGAGACTCTGTCTCAAAAGAGTTAAAAAACAAACAAACAAAAAAATGTAATGTTTTCTCCCCTAACCTTAAAGATTGATTAGAGCACCTCACTTTGAGAACCATAGTTAGAAAACAATGTTCAAATAGAAGCCTAGGATTCAAGGGAGGACACTGTAAGGAAGACCATGGACTAGTGGCACTGGAAACAGTAACAAAAGTAAACACTGGGCTCACCTGTAAGTGATGCTGTAGGTAGGGATTTGGGCAAGGAGTGAGTGCACAAGATAATCCGCAGGGACCAAGGATTCCTTCCATGTAATGGGCAGTTCTTGAGGCTTTGCAAAGTTTGATTGCTGGTGTGAAGACAGTAGTAAGATGGACAGCAGAATGAGGAAAAAGATGTCCAGGGCCGTGGGAGAGGGCATAAGGACAGACCGATATTGGCAGTGATGGAGAAGTTGGGAAGAAGTGAATTAGAAGACCGTGAGCCAAAGCGAAGTATCTATTTGTTGCAGTTCCGGCAGGGTTGTTTCTGTTCCGCTTTCCTGCTTTCACTCTTTTCCTGGGGACTCTGTCTTTTCCTCCTGCCACACCTCTTAAACATTGGTCTATGTAAATGACATTCTCACATTAAGGGCTGCAAAGAAATTGCTAAGGAGCCAGGTAAACAGTTTTTGATTGCAAGCAACCTTCACCTTTGTGACAAATTGTACAATCAAAAAACTCGCAGGCAGGTGTGGGCAACGCCAGCCCCACACGGAGGAACCGGGCACGTGGGGCGTGGACAGCTGCCTATTTTCTACGCGTGCGCCCTTTAAGACCAGGCGGTGCAGTGGAAGCGCGTGAGCAGCACGTGACAGCGCTGGGTGTCTCAGTGCGGCTGCGCGGCCATGGACGTGGGTGCCAAGGAGTTCGAGGAGAGCCTCCCTCTGCTGCAAGAGCTTGTCCAGGAGTCGGACTTCGTGGGTGAGGCACCTGGGATTCCCGGCTGTGCGGGACAGCGCCCCTTGCCCCGGGCGAGTTTGGGGAGTGGGTGGTGGACCAGGCCCCAGGGCCCCAGAAAGGGCCTCGGGAAGGACAGGGGGCTTACTTCTCCGACCCCAGGGACGGTGGGACGTTGAGCAGCAAGTACACTCCGCGCCCCTCGTGCCTTGTTGGTCAGAGCCCGGTGCGCCCAGGTGCAACCCCGGGGTGGGGGCAGGGGAGAGGGCGGTGTCCGCTGGCTGCTCCTTGCTTCTGTTCCTCCTTACCTGGCTTCTTGAGCACGGAGGTGAGCCCGGGTGTGTGCGTTGGCTGCCTGCAGATTTACAGTGTGAAGAGTGCTAGCGATGGTCTGCACCCAAGGACTGGTATTTTTTTGCCTTCCGGCAGGTCTGGACATAGAATTCACGGGCCTTCGTTCTAACCTGTCTGGGCCCCAGCAGATCAGGTAAAACTAAAGCTGTGTCCCTTCTGTATGAGATCTGGCCCAACCAGCATCGTTTGGTCAGCGTCCTGTTGGCATTTGGGGGGCAGGACGTTTTGTGTGGCTTGCTCCCACGTGTTGGGGGACCTGGCTTTTGGCCACAACATGCTGGTGGTGTTCCCTAGTTGTAAAAAGGAAAAAATGCTCCCTGGTTGAGAGTGGTGATCAGCCGCGGAGGCCATAGTGCGGGGCTGGTATGTCACTGCCCGTGGAATGAGATGCCTGTTTGTTCACAGTCTTTTTGATTTGCCGTCGGAGTGGTATCTAAAGACCCGCCAGAGTGTTCAGCAATTTACAATCTGTCAGATTGGTGAGTTTGGTATCTAGATGTTTGAGTTTTTCAAGAAGGCATTTTGATTGTCTTTGTGTTTTCTACTGTAAAAACAGCTCTGAGATTTTTCAAGGATATTGAGTATAGTTTTGTATGCTTGTTTTGGGCTATTTTATACATATGGAATCAACACTTTGGAGCAAAGAAAATTTAGCAGCATTGTTTCCATGCTTAAATAAGGCAGTGTTAAGGAACAATCAGTTACTCTCTCAAATAAAAATGTGTGTGTGTGATTTTTATTTTTTGAGACAGGGTCTTGCTCTGTTGCCAAGACTGAGGTGCAGTAGCGTGGACTCAGCTCACTGCAGCCTAGACCTCCAGGGCTCAAGTGATCCTAGCACGTTGACCTCCTGAGTAAACAAGTATTACAGGCTCGACACCACACCTAGCTAATTTTTAAATTTTTTTGTTTAGATGGGTTTTCATCATGTTGCCCAGGCTGGTCTTGACTTCCTGGGCTGAAGCAATCCTGCCTCTGCCTCTCAAAGTGGTGGAATTACAAGCAGGAGCTACCACACCTGGCCTGTGATTTTTTTTTTTTTTTTTTAAAAGATACACAAATTTGTTTAATGTTGTCTCAGCTTCAGAAACTTTTTTTTTTCCCCTTGATGGCGTTTGGAGATCTTTATCAGCTCATACAGATCTGTTTGTTGATTTTATTTTTTGAGATGGAGTCTCGCTCTGTTGCCCAGGCTTGAGGGCAGTGGTGCAATCTTGGCTCACTGCAACCTCCTCCTCCCGGGTTCAGGCGATTTTCCTGTCTTAGCCTCCTGTGCAGTTGGGATTACAGGCGTCCACCATCAGGCCTAGCTAAGTTTTGTATTTTTAGTAGTGGCAGGGTTTTACCGTGTTAGGCAGGCTGGTCAAAACAGATCTGTTCATTTTAACAGTTGCATAATGCAGTTTCTTTTACAGCTAATCAATCCTGCTTTTGTAATGTGAAATTAGCTGTAGATAATACATGAGCAAATGAGCATGGCTCCATTCCAGTAAAATGTTATGTTTACAGAAACAAGCCCTGGACCAGATTTTACTTTTCTGGGTTTGTCAGCGCCTCCCCAACCCCCCAGATGGGATTTTGCTGTGTTGCCCATGCTGGGCCCAAACTTTTGGGCTCTGGAGATCCTCCAGTCTCAGCCTCTCAAGTAGAGGCTGAGATCCGGCTGCCATGTCCAACCCCTCCTTTTACTACAAAACATGCTGAACATTTGTGTTTTCCTCTCTAGCCTGATCCTTTGCTACTTTTCTGTTATGATTGTTTTTTTGTTTATTTTTAATTATAAGACCTCTTTGAGAAGTATGGGAAACAGTTGTAGTTATGTTTCCATTGTTGTACCCAAATTTGAAGTCCCTTGTGGTGGTTTTTTTTTTTTTTTTTTTTTCATGTTTTTGCTTGTTGTGTTGGGGTGGTTTTTTGAGAGGGAGTCCTTCTCTGTCTCCCAGGCTGGAGTGCAGTGGTGTGATCTTGGCTCACTGCAGCAACACCCATGCCTCCCAGGCTCAAGTGATTCTCCTGCCTCCACCTCCTGAGTATATGGGACTACAGGCACACCCCACCACACCTAGCTAATTCTTGTATTTTTAGTAGAGATAGGGTTTCACCATGTTGATCAGGCTGGTCTCGAACTCCTGACCTGAAGTGATCCATCTGCCTAGGTCTCCCACAGTGCTGGGATTACAGGCGTGAGCCATTGCACCCAGACTGAAGTCTCTTTTAGAAAAATCTCTGTGTATGATTTTCTTTGAGAGGGGAGGAATAGACATTTTAAATGAGTTAAATATATAAATCTTAATGGTTTTTGATATTTTCTCTGGTTAGTTTTAAAACTGTGAGAATGTCCCTTTAATATTTACTTCTATAATTGAAGAAGAGGCCACAAATTACATTTTAGCAAATTCAGTGTGAATTACAGTTTTTGACATTTCTCATGCTTCCAGTCTGTTCTTTTTTGTTGGTCATTAAAGATGTTATCCTACCCTGTTGGACAGCTCACGTAGTATCTGGGCACAGAGTACTGTTTGAATTGTTTTGTCTGTGTAGTGAAATTGAGGTTGCTTTTCTTTGGCATTCATTCCCTCTATGGTCATTCTTCCAGGATTGTCTATGTTCTCCGCTATTGAAGGAGAAGCAAACAAGTATGTATCAAGAGCTTCTGCAAAGGATGTTGCTTGTCCACCCATGTACCACAGTTGCCTCCCTCAGATTCTGTTTCAGGTGCCCCAACCACTTTGGCCCTGGGTGTTCATATTCTTTGCTTGTCTTTTCCTCTGCTCGCTCTGCCCTCTTCGGATTCCGGCTTGGCTTTGACGTCTCTCTGGAAACAGTATCTTTCCCATGGGGCCTTTTCCACCAGTTTCGCTCTGTACCTTAGGTGTTCCTTCCGCTATTTCTATCATCTCCTGTGTGCACCTATATTGATAAAAACACCTGACACAGCATGGTATGATGAAAGTGATGTTTAAACTACCTGATGCAATAGGCAGAAAGGATGTCCCAGCTCTCAGGATGCCTCCCTACCCACCATGAGCAGCTGAGGGTGCCAGCCTGCATGCCGACCCGGCATCCCTGGGGGGCCTGTGGAGGGCTGTCTCTGTGGTAGACCCTGACCCTGAGGGCAGGATCTCTGCCTTTTTCCTTTAGCTCACTCCCCCACCCCCCACCAGTGCCAATCATAGCTCCTAAAACACAGCAGACACTCGGGCACACTCAGATTCTTCTTACCTAAAAGAAAGAGCCCCCCCCCCCCGAAGCCTGCCCTGGGAGCCAGAGTTTTTTAAGTGGTTGTGGCTTTTTCTCTGTATGTGTCTTTTATTATAGGTACGTAGCTCATTCGTGTAACTTCTTTCTCTTCCCTACGACATTTGGGATTTTGGACTCAGAATTCTCTTTCCAGGCTTCCAGTGTTCAGTTTTTGAATCAGTATGGCTTCAACTATAACAAGGTATGGCATCGGAAGAGGGGAACAGGAATTCCCTTTGTTTGCTTGTTTATTTGTTTTTGAGATGGGGTCTTGCTCTGTCACCCAGGCTGGAGTGCATGATTTCGGTTCACTGCAACCTTCACCTCCTGGATTCCAGTGATTCTTCTGCTTCAGCCTCCCGAGTAGCTGGGATTACAGGCACCCACCACCATGCCCAGCTAATTCTTTTTGTGTTTTTAGTAGAGATGGGGCTTCGCCATGTTGGTCAGACTGGTCTTGAACTCCTGACCTCAAGCAATCCACCTGCCTCGGCCTCCCAAAGTACTGGGGTTACAGGCGTGAGCCACCCGCCTGGCCTGGGAATGTTTTAAAAGTGATCTAGACTAACTGGCCTATACAGCCTGTTTTTTCCTTTCCTCTTTCTACCTGTCCCCATGGGATCAGGCACAGAAGCTACCTCTTTACTCAGCACAGAGGGTACCGCTGTCTTGTCTCCTTATTATGTTTCTTGTTCTGTTTCTGTCTGAAGTTTCTCAAAAACGGAATCCCATATATGAATGAAGAACAGGAGAAGAAAATTAGACATGATATCCTGAGTGGGAACTGGAGAGTTCGCAGGTATGGCCTGTTTCTCCAGGTGCCTTCTGGTTTCCTTGTTGCTGTTGTCTGCATTTCCTGTGAGCGGGCATGCTGTTTTCAGGAGTGTGGTGACCTCCATCCATGCATGGTGGGGATGGCCTCAGCCGCCTCTGCCTGAGCTGAGAATGGCTTTCACCTGTCTCCATCGTGTTCCACTCCCTCATGAACCTCTCACTGCATCAAGTGTGAGTTTCAGTGTTTAAAAAGAAAAAGAAACTGACTCCTAATTTGAAACTCAAACAAGAACTCCATGCCAGTGCTAGAGGGGAAGAAACGGCTCTGTTGGACTTGCTGTGAGATGTTATGTTGATCTTCTATCTGATCTTCTGAGGGATTTTTCAAGCATATCTCACGGGCAACCTTGACTGGCAGTCATCCTGGGCATTGACATCAGATGTGCGCCTTGGTTAGGCTGTGTCTGCCCCGCTGTGACTAACCCTGCTCCCCATGGGTGGGGCCTCTGCCTTTTTACTTGGTTCTCTGTGCCAGCCTGAGTCTCCAAAACCTCATATTCCTGTAGAGCTGGGGTCAGGAGTGACCACAGTGAGAGCAACAGCACTGTAGGGAGACAGGCAGGGGGCCCTGGGGCTGTCACCCTCACCTGGAGCTTCGTGCTGTCAGCTCAGTTTTGGGTTTGAACAAGTCATGGAAGCTCTTTGCCTTTATCAGAAAGGAGAAGATTACATGAACATCTGAAATACGATGAGTGATGATCTCTTCCAGATAATTCCGTTATGTTGGAGGAATTTTCATCTCTTTGTATTTTTCTTGCTGGTTTTCATATAAAAATGTAGAGTTTTGTAAGGGAAAAACAAGTTGAATTTTTAACCTTCTTTTATTTTCAAGAGTTGGAGAAAGGCCTTTCCTTATCTCACAGTGTTATTATGTTCTTCTGTTTCTGACGCAAGAGACAATGTATTTACCAAAGTCCTTGTCTTTTCCTTATTTTTCCACATAGGACTTTATCACCCCCGAAAGCTGAATAAAGAAGACGGTCCTGATAGCAATGCTTGGCATTGGCTAGTTACCAATGGCTTTCCTCCATACATCCTAGTGAAGCAGGAGGGGGTGGAATATATCCCTGGAACCTGTGAAAGACTGCGGGCTATTCTTCCTACTGTTTGGCTTCCTATTGCATAAGAGCCTCAGAGAAGAAAGGGTTTTCTTTTGGTTCATTTTCTTTATACATTGCAGTATGAAAACCAGAGGGCTGAGAAACTACTCTCGTGTTAACTTATTCTTGCCGTTCTGGTGTGTTTTTCTCTGACATTTTCACTTTCGTGCGCCCATTTTCAGCTCTCTGGATAAAGACCAAATCAAGGTGGTGATTGATGAAGTGACACGATGGCTGGACCTGGCCAAGGAAGGCGACTGGATGACTCTTCCTGGGATTGCTGGTAGGCAGGGGCTGTTCCTCCCAACGCAGGAGCATTGGGACAGGTCACTGTTACCTGCTGGTAGTTGGAGAAACATACCCTCTCTTGGGATCCTGGTCCCAAATGCATCATGACTGAGTCTGATGCCAGCATTTGCTCGGGGGATTTGTAGTCTTTGTGGTTAGATAAAGCTTTGACCTGCATTCAAACGTTGAAGGCTTTTCAACATACTTTGAGTTTCAAGGCTGAGAAAGTCAAGTTCCATTCATGAGCCATCCCTTTTATCTCAGTCCTGGGTGCCCTTTGTTCTTATTTTGACTTTTGTTAATCTGAGTTTTTCCCCCACTTTGTGATGTGAAGTCACAGTGAATGCGGTCGTAGCTTAGCAGCAATCGGAGGCTGGGTGTGGACCCTAGAGTCTCTGGGACTCTTTCCAATGGGTCTGTGAGGTCAAAACAATTTTCCGCATATCCCTCTGTGGTCACTTGCTGTTGTTATTGTGCCGTTTGCATTGGTGCCCAAGCAATGTCAGACAGACGTGCTCACACCTCAGCACAAATTGAGGCAGAAGCATCAGACCATGTTCTTCGTTACCACTTAGTCTCAGTTAAAAACAGAAAAGCTAATCCTACTAGCAGCCTCCTTGGTGAAAAAGTAATATTCTTAGTTGTATTAAATCTCAATTTTTTTGATTACTTATTTTTTAAAATATTATATGTCAATATATAAGTATGCATAAAACATTGCTTGGTTGTGTGCAAAATATAGCACTTGTGTCAAGGAAAAGTGAATATGCAGTTTTTTTGAGTTGAGAGATGAATTAGCTGCTTTTCTTTTGTTTGTTTTCATGAAATGTTATTTTTATATATGTTTTTAGCTGGAGTTTCACTTTTGTTTCTCAGGCTGGAGTGCGATGGCATGATCTCGGTTCACTGCAACTACTGCCTCCTGGGTTCAGGTGATTCTCCTGCCTCAGCCTCCTAAGTAGCTGGGATTACAGTCACCCGCCACCACGCCCAGCTAATTTTTGCATTTTAGTAGAGATGGGATTTCACCATGTTAGTCAGGTTGGTCTCGAACTCCTGACCTCAGGTGATCCTCCCGCCTAGGTCTCCCAAAGTGCTGGAATTACAGTCATAAGCCACTGTACCCAACCACACAAAATGTCATTTTTATTGGAAAGAACTGATTGGTTACTTAGACTTGAAGGTTTCACAACCATTTTCTCAATTAAAAAAAGCCTGTTGGCTAGGT
The DNA here is from genome assembly GCF_009761245.1 of Sapajus apella. Classification (NCBI taxonomy): domain Eukaryota; kingdom Metazoa; phylum Chordata; class Mammalia; order Primates; family Cebidae; genus Sapajus; species Sapajus apella. The sequence continues at coordinate 7,042,511 of NW_022437022.1, read as the reverse complement.
ACGGTAACTCACGTTTGTAATCCCAGCATTTTGGGAGGCCAAGGCAGGCGATCACTTGAGGTCAGGAGTTCGAGACCAGCCTGGCCAACATGGTGAGAATCCCATCTTCACTAAAAATGCAAAAATTAGCCAGGCGTAGTGGCAGGCGCCTGTAATCCCAGCTACTCTGGAGGCTGAGGCAGGAGAATCATTTGAATCTGGGAGGCGGAGGTGGCAGTGAGCCAAGATGGCGCCACTGCGCTCTAGCCTGAGTGACACACCAAGACACTGTTTCAAAAAAAAAAAAAAAACTTGTCATTTCAAGGAATATAACTTGCAGTATTTCCTACTAATAAAATTATAGCTTTCAATCAAAAGCTGGAATTTTGAAGAACTTGCATGTGCCACCATAAGCTTGGCAGCTTCCCAGTACTGTGACCTTCCTGATGAGATCAGTGATCCTATTTTCCATTGTCTTCTGTTGATACTGTGTAAGAAAATGTGTGAACATTTGGGAGACCTGCATAACCCTGCCAACCAGTGTTTTCCAAATTACTAGCACATGTTGTTACTTCTGTGCACTGTCTTATCTCACAGATAAGGGATCTATTCAAGGTATGAGATAGGCCAGTGGACTGTAATGTAGCGTAGGAGAAAACTCATTAATGATGGTTTCAGATTCCACATTGCAACTAATCTTTAAGAAACTACCACTTGTTGAATTTGGTGCAATTCTAAAGAATATTCAGAGTCATTGGATAAGGCTGGTAATTCTGTTCCCTTTTCCACTTACATATCTGTTTGAGGCTGGATTTTTTTTTTTTTTTTTTTTTTTTTAGATGGAGTCTTTATTGCCCAGGCTGGATCTTGGCTCGCTGTAACCTCCGCCTCCCAGGTTCAAGGGATTCTCCTGCCTTGGCCTCCCAAGTAGCTGGGATTACACTCCCCATCGCCCGCCCCGCAACCCCCCACCCCCTGCCCCGCACCCCCCCACCCCCCCAGCCCACCATGCCTGGCTAATTTCTGTATTTTTGGTGGAGTCAGGGTTTCACCATGTTGCTAAGGTTGGTCTTGAACTTCTGATCTCGGGCCCTCCTCAGCCTCCCAAAGTGCTGGGATTACAGGTGTGAGCTGCTACGCCCAGCCTTGAGGCTGAATTTTCTTATGTTTCAAGGATCACAACAGATTGAATGCAGATGTTGATAGAACCTTCCAGCCAAATGTTAGAGATTTGTAGAAATGTAAAACAGTGTCACTCCTCTTGCTCAAATTTTTGTTTTGGAAAATAGTTACTTTTTATAAGTGTTACTTTTGTTCATATATAATGAGTTTTTGTTTAAAAAACATTTTTAGAATGTTAAGAGTTTTAATTTCTAACATGGTTAATATCAGTAGCTGTAACTCACATCAACACAAACTGTATGGGATTCCCAACTCAAGAGTGGCCCTAAGATCAGAAACTCTTAGAATGCTGCGCTAGATCCCATCATGACAGGCCAGGCCCTGCCACATGGCTCATGGGCTTGGACACCCTTCAATCTGCCATTGTACCTGACCTCTCCATCTCTCAGCTTCTGCTCCTCCTGGCTTCTCTTAAGGGGAACATGCCACATGGTTCCAGTTACTGTGTGCCCCTGTGTTTCCCTGCTGCAGGCTTCCAGGCCTTTGAGGTCCAGCTGGTGCTGCGGCAGGCCCTCCACAACATCTGGACGGTGCTGAAAGATGACGGGGTGAGTTCTCCCCTGAGAACGGGCATCAGTGGCTGTATCGTTTCTCTCTCATTTGGCCAAATCTGGCCTCTGAAAAGCTTTTCTCTCGAACTCTTGTAGTTTTTCCCCTTTCCTTTTGTTTTAGATATAGAACCATTTCTTTAGGCTTCATCTCCAGTGACCCAGGATTCAGGGAATTTGTCCTTGCTCTTCAGGTGGTAGTGAAGAAAGTGAGTAAACAACATCGTTGGTATCTTCAGAGCACCTCTTGTGACCGAGAGAGCTGTTGGAAGGAAAATATTCTTCTCTCTGCAAAGGGTTTTTCTGTCTTTTTCCATATGCTGGTGAAAGCCCAGAAGGTAGGAAAAATTGTCTCTCCTCTTGGCCTAAAGGCAGTCTTCTGTATTTCTGATCATAGATACTAAAGGCTCCTTCAATAATAAAATCAGATTCCTTAAGATAAGTGATTCCTTCTCATTAATTTTTCGTGTTCTACTTTCAAATAAAGCCTCACTTTGTCACCCAGGCAAGAGTGCAGTGGCATGAATATGGCTCACTGCAGCCTTGACGTCCCACTCAGCTTCCTGAGTAGCTGGGACTACAGATGCATGCCACCATACCTAAATTTTTTTTTTTGTAGAGACAGGATCTCACAGTGTTGCCCAGGGTGGTCTCGAACTCCTGGGATCAAGTGATCTGCCTGCCTTGGCCTTCCAAAATGGTGGGATTACAGGCATGAGCCACTGCGCCTGGCCCTCTCATTTGTAACTAATTTCCTGGAGGTAACCTTGCTTTCACCAAATCATGATAGATTAATTTGGGGCAAGATTATCCAAAAGAAACAGTATGACTTCTTTGCCCCTTTTGTAACACAGGAATTTCAATTCTAATTGACCTAAAACTACTTGGGGAAACTATAGGAGCTTACTTCATGGTATAGATTTCCAGTACCGACCCTGTCTTATGTGCCTCCTACTTGCGAATTATTTTCTTTTTGTTGGCATTTAAGCTGTTGAACTACCTTTCATGGAGGCAAAGGGGGGTAAGGATGGAATCGTCAAGTGATCAGAATTGCAGTGGGTCCTAAAGCTACATCTTTAGCAAGAAACTGTTATAGTGTCTGTATGACATTTTTTATTTTCTCTCACCTATTGATTTATTCCAAGTAGCCCTTAGTGGGACATAACATGATGATGGACCTGCTGTACCTACATGAGAAGTTCTTCAGACCCCTGCCAGGTAGGGGCACACCTGTCGTTCCCCTTCCTTCATCCTAGTTTTCCATCTACAGAGGGATTCGTCCAGAATCATATCCCTAACATGCACATTTCTCCCAGCATCTGCAGGTTTCTGGAGAGTTCAGGCAGAGGCCCTTACTCTGATCTGTTACTGTCTCCCCAGAGTGGAAAACCACGAGACTTTGTCAAGGGGGCAATAAGTTAAATTTGAATTGATACCCCCTCCCCATTACTGAAGTTGTTCAGAGTTATTGTATAAAACTTGGCAAAATCGGAAATGTCTTAAGTCAGAAGTCACCTTTGATCAGCTGTAATCCTAAGTTTTTAACATATTTGATTATACTATATATTTGATTTTCATTTGGCTTTTTTTCACTTACCCAAAGCATTATTTTGTGTTACTAAAAAGCAATAAATACCGCTTTAATATCGTGTGATACTGTCTAATGGCTGTCCCCTGCTTTTTCTTGGTTGATTCCATTACTAGACATGCAGCAGTGCAGCCTAGTGGGTAAAGGTCGGGACTCGAGCCTCGGTGGTTTCACCCATCTCACACCATGTGTGTAGTCTCCAGCAAGCTGACATTACCTTAATTGTCAGATTGGGGTAATAGTGCCACTATCTGAGTTGTTTTGAGATGAAATGAATTAATGTGCAAAGAACACTAGTCTAGGTTAAAAGGGGTAGGAAAGTTTTAGGAGAGATTTCCCCAAGAAACGATAAAACACCTGAGTTTGAGCATATTGAGACAGTTGAAGGAGAATCAGGGGTGAAATTAATAATATGCGTTCACCAAAAAACTAAGTACGATAAAATAATCACTGGGAGAACAAAAGCTGCGCAAGAAAGGAAAAGTCATCATAGCCACCACAGACCCTTCTGTGAATGACGTGCATGTGGCAATAGGGCTGGGCATGTGTGTGGGGGTGGAATGACGGGTCGTCATCCTCTCAGCTGGCAGGAGGGCAGGAGTGCGGTGTCTAACGCTGCAGCCTGCGTGTGCTGGAGAGATGGGAATAAATACCGAAAGGAAAAGAATTGCAAATGGTTGCCTTTGGGGAATAGGAAATGGAATAGTAGCAGGAAGAGGGTCACAGGGTTTGGTTTTTGTTTTTAGTATGCGTGTTTTGCAGTAAACCTCTTTAAACTATATGCAGGTATAACTTTGATAACTACCAACTGAGTTCTTTCTTATGTAAACTTCTTTTATCAGGACACTTTACTAATTACAATTTTTAATTGATTTTTTTTCTTGGATTTTTCTCTGAGCAGTTATTTACAAATGACTTTATGTCTGCCTTTTCAATAATACGCTATTTTTAAAAGTCTTATCCCATTGGCTAGAACTTCACAAACTACATTAACTAAAGTTGGCAATAGAACACATCCAAAATTTAACAAAACCATTTGGCCCTTACCGTTAAAAGTGGTGATGGCAGGTTGATCAGAGTTTAGAACTCCTTAGTGGCTAGGGTGAAGGATGCTTTCAGTTCCTGTTTTGTTTCAGTTTGCGTTATTCATCAGTGCCAGTGGCAAGCTAGGTTCAAGAATGTTCCTTCCCGTTTTTACCAGCAAACAAATTCACTCTTGACTCCCTGGGTTTTTCCCCTCAGAAAGCTACGATCAATTTAAGCAGAATATCCACAGCCTGTTTCCTGTTCTCATTGATACCAAGAATGTAACAAAGGATATCTGGAAGGTAATGAAGAGAATTGCTTTGGGTTAAGGACTGCTTTGTCTGCACCAGTAATGCTTAGCTTTCTCTTGTGTTGTTTAAAGTTGTTCTTTGAATGCTTTTCTCTCTTAAAACCAGTGCATTTCCTTTTGTGTGTTGGTACCTGTGAGTCATCATATTAGCTTATATATGACTTTTATTCCCTTTGAAGTTCCCACATTTTGACTTACTTGTATAGAGTTTTTGTGCTTATTGATTGACTGATTTGAGACGGAGTCTCAGTCTGTCGCCCAGGCTGGAGTGCAGTGGTGCTATCTCAGCTCACTGTAACCTCCGCCTCCCAGGTTCAAGCGATTCTTCTGCCTCAGCCTCCCAAATAGCTGGGACTACAGGCACACACCACTATGCCTGGCTAATTTTTGCATTTTTAGTAGAGACGAAGTTTCGCCAGGCTGGTCTGGAACTCCTGACCTTGTGATCCACCCGCCTTGGCCTCCCAAAGTGCTGGGATTATAGGCGTGAGCCACCATTGCTGGCCTTTGTGCTTATTTAGGTCAGACAACAGAACAATTTATTTTAGAACTTGATGCATGCCTTGAGAATATTTGCAACATGTGTACAGAGCACCAGGGTGGAGAGGGTTCCCTCCTGAAAAATCTTGAGAAAAAAACCTCTTCTTGAGCCCTACAGTCATGGGTTCTCAGCCCTGACAGCATGTTAGAATCACGTGGGAAGTTGAAAATGCTGATAGCCAGGCCACACTGGCAGCTTCTTGTCTGATCTAGAGTGGGGCCAGGTGGCATTTCTAAAGCTCCCCAGGTGATTCTGTTGTGGAGTCAAGGCCATGCACTATACGTAGAGAAGAGAGACCTATCTGGTTTAAATGCTGCTTAGAAATGAGAATAGCCAGGCACAGTGACCCACACGTGTAATTCCAGCGTTTTGGGAGGCTAAAGTGGGTGAATGGTTTGAGCCCAGGAGTTTGAGACCAGCCTGAACAATGTGGGTGAGACTCCAGCTCTACAAAAATTAGCTCGGTATGTTGGTGCGCACCTGTAGTCCCAGCTACTTGGCAGGCTGAGGTGGGAGGATCGCTTAAGCCCACGAGGCGGAGGTTGCAATAAGCCAAGATCGCACCACCGCACTCCATCCTGGGCAACAGAGCAAGACCCTGTCTCAAGTAAAAAAACAAAAAATTGAAGAACAGAGAAAGAGGCATCAGATCAATGTTGTGAAGCCTTAGGGTGATTCCTTAGAGTGAATCATCCCGGAAGGAAGCCACACAGATGGGAGTAGGGTGTGGTCTGTCTCTGCCTATAGGCTGTTATCGTTTGTACTTCGGGTATTTCCAGCTACTATGAACTCTTAGGGTCTAGTAACTAGGCATTGCCCCAAGGCTTTTTAGACCTTAGAATGCCTGTATTCTACATGTATGTCCTTGCCTGTGTTGATAGATAATCTCCTAAATACATCTTCTAAGGGAGATGGTGTGTAGAGATTTTTTCTAGTCTGGGTTTTTGGGAGCCCTTGTAGGAAACCCATGGATACTGGGTACCCTGACATCCTAACTAAGGAATAAGGATAAGAGAAAGAGGAGGTTGTAGGAGTTAGCACTTTCCAGGCTGTTTTAATGACTATTTGATACTGCTTAAAACTGAGAATAAACAAAAGCACAAACGCTTTTCTCTGATTGGTTTTCCATAATTGTAGGAGATGAATTTCCCAAGGGTGTCGAGTCTTTCCGAAGTCTATGAAGTCCTGAACAGGTGAGGGTGGCAATTCCTGGAGCTGCCGCTGGAGCAGGGTCTGCGGCCGCCACGGCCTCCCTGTACCCTGCAGGGCCTTGGGTTCCCTAGGCACGGCCACCACTCACAGTGATGCCTGAGGCGGACTCCATCTCCTCCAGCTGCTCCTGCTTCATGGTCCCCTTCCTCTTGCCTCTGTTTCCAAAGAGAAGCCAGAGACAGGAAATCTCTCAACCCCTGCCCTGCAAACAGTTGTACGGTTGCTGACTGTCCTCCCCTATTTCATTGTCTCGCCCCTGTCACCAGCAAATGGAGCACCTTCCCTGTGCGAGGCCAGGCAGCAGGAGCTGTCCCCTACTCATCACCTTTACCCCTGCTCAGTAGCTCCCCACCCCTGCCTGCCCCTTCCCAGGTGTCTCCACCTCTTTCTGTCTCCCTCTCATTTCCTTCCACATCAACATGTGTTCTCCAAACTTAGGAAAGCCTCTGTAACTCTCCCCTCTCTTCCTCCCCTCTGCCTATGGCAGTCAGGGCCTTGTCTCCTTCACTTCTGCTCTCCAGAGGGCACGCGGCGCCTCTGGTCTGGCCCCATTCAGCAGGACGAGGCACAAGCGGTGTTTGGAACCGGGTGGCACCTGTTCTGAAAGTGTGTGTGGGTTGTTTTTTTTTTTTTTTTAAATGAAGTCTCGCTCTTGTCCCCCAAGCTGGAGTGCAATGGCACAATCTTGGCTCACTGCAACCTCTACCTCCCGGGTTGAAGTGATTCTTCTGCCTCAGCCTCCCAAGTAGCTGGGATTACAGGCACACGTGGCTGATTTCTGTATTTTTAGTAGTACAGATGGGGTTTCACCATGTTGGCCAGGATGGTCTTGAACTCCTGACCTCAGGTGATCCACTCACCTCAGCCTCCCAAAGTGCTGGGATTACAGGCGTGAGCCACCACACCCTGTCCCGTGTGTGTGAATTATTTAAACCCATTCCTTGTGGTTCATTCTGTCTACCATTCTCCTAAGTTTTCTCTCAGGGGCCCTCAGCCCTCTTCCGGCTCATTCCCAGGCTTCCGTGTGGCCTCACCCAACCCCTGGGCTTCAACTTCCAGCACCTGTGTGCAGCTGCAGTCCAGACCTCAGCATCTAGGACACTGCGTTTACCAGCTGTCTTCTTGATGTTCCCACACTGCATGACCTGCGGGCACCTCCAACTTGATATTCCTCTCTGTCCCTCAAGCACACTTCAGTGCCTGGAAACTCTGAAGTCTTGATGGTACCAGGTGTATACTGGGGGCTGTGTGTGCATAAGAGGGTGAAGGGAAGAGAGAATTCTGTTGTAAATGCACAGGCTCTGATTCTAGGCTTACTGGGTTTCAATCCCAGCTTTGCAACTCGCTGTGAGTAACTTTGAAAGAATTACTTAATCTCTCTGTGCCTCAATTTAGCCATCTGTGAGATGAGAAAATAATGTAACTCTCAAGGTGGTTGTGAGGATTGAGTGAGTTCGTAGCTGTGGAAGGACTCAGAACAGCCCCTTGCATGTAGTCCAGGTCTGTTGAATCTTAGCTGCCATTGTTGACGGCTTTCCTGATCCTAACGGACAGCTCATGGCACACCCACGTTGATGATGCCTGTTTACAGGGGGAGGTTAGGGGTCAGGGAGGTTTAAGCACATGAGCTTCCAAAACATCTTATTGAAAACCAGTGATGCGAAGGTGTCCTTGTCATACGCCATCTCCATTCACCTAGGTCCCGGAGCCAAGACATGGAAGGGGTCACACAGCTGAGTTGCTCACATCTATCGAGTCGAGTTTTATGGACTTGACCCTGTAAATCTCTAACCTCTCCTTTCTCTGCATTCTCAGGATCACTGTCTTTTCATTCCAACCGTGGAACTGTGGAAGCAGTCCCTGAGTGGCATCACAGCCCTGTGGTCTGCCCTCTTCATCCCACACCCTCCCTGATTGATGATATAGAATGTAAATTTGAATGGGCTGCTTTTTCTGATCAGTCTTTCCGTGGCTTCTGAAGCCCCTGCCTGTCATAGGGGCTCCTTCCCACCCTCTGGCTCTCCCTTCACACAGGACCTCAGCTCCACTTCTCACCTCACAGCTCCTGGTGTCAGACCTCCTTTTTTTTTTGAGATGGAGTCTCTCGCTGTGATGCCCAGGCTGGAGTACAATGACACAATCTCGGCTCACTGCAACCTCCACCTCCCAGGTTCAAGCGATTCTCCTGCCCTAGCCACCTGAATAGCTGGGACTACAGGTGCATGCCACCACGCCTGGCTAATTTTTATGCTTTTTCTAGAGACAGGGTTTCACCATATTGGCCAGGCTGGTCTCGAACTCCTGAACTCAAATGATCTGTCCACCTCAACCTCCCAAAGTGCTGGGATTACAGGCATGAACCACCATTCCTGGCCTTTCCTGCTGTCTTTGCCTGCTTGAAATGCCTGCCATCTCCCCATTCCTTGAACCCCATTGGTTCCTGTGGTTTGGGACTCTCCAAGAGTCCTGCCTGCTTCCAGAAGCCTGCAGGGTCCTGGTGTGACTGTCTTGCCCCAGGCCTTGCGTTTATATGACGCAGGCGTAATTGTCTCTGTATTTGTCACTAGACAGGCCACTAGAGAGTGAGCTCTGGAGGACAGAGACTGTCTTGTCTAGCTTGGTGCCTGGGCTCAAAGCATTTGATAAATGCCTGGAGTAACCCCACAGGGGCCTCCTGCTCCATTGTTCTTTCCCCTTTCTGGTTGCTCAGTTAGCGAGACCTTACCTGTCCATGCCTAGATTTGCACCTTAAAGATACGTCCTCAGTACATTTAAACAACTTTATATTGGGCTGGGTGCAGTCACGTCTGTAATCTCAGCACTTTGGGAGGCCACGGTGGGTAGATCACCCGAGGTTGGAAGTTTGAGACCAACCAGCCTGACCAACATGGTGAAACACTGTCTCTAAAAAATATATATATGTTAAGGGACTGAGGGGAAAACAAGAAGGGATTACCTTCAGCAAGTTGTTTATTTTTTTCTAATAGTGACTTGAATCCAACCAAGAATTCTGGACCAGAGATTGTTCATGCAATCAGCTGTGAGAAATACGGTATGTTCCCATGAGCCAACACTTTTTGCATGGTCAGCAGAGCGCTGAGGTACTCAGTTGATCTTGTTCTTGACCCTGGTCCCCGCCCCTGGACAGCAGGGGGTGGGGGAGGTTTGTGTGGGGCTTTCCTTCGCTCTACTTATTCCATGTAATTCCTGCCCCAAACAAGCAAGCCCAGAATGCATCCGAGGGCCTTGGGAGATGTCAGTTTCCTCCTTAATGTGGTCCTTGGTCTATGCGGCAGCCCTGAGCTTGGGGCTTTTTCCGTCGTGGGGAGAACCAAGGTGAAGTTGGTGTATGGGCCCGCAGAAGGGTCTGCCGGACCGTGGGGAGGGTGGTTGAGCTGTAGCTGCTGTGGATGGTGAGTTAGGAGGGGGCGTGTTTCTAATGACTGCTCAATTCTCTCCTAATGGTGGAAAATGCCTCAGTTGAGACAAAGTGCCCCCATGAAGCTGCATATGATGCCTTCCTTTGTGGGTCAGGTAAGGATTGCTGTTCCTTTAAAAGGAAACTCACTTTTTTTTTTTTTTTTTTTTTTTTTTTTTTTTTTTTGGTAGGATTTCATCTGTTTCACAGGCTAGAGTGCAGTGGTGAGGATCTTGGCTCACTGCAGCCTCTGTCTCCTGGGTTCAAGTGATCCTCCCACCTCAGCCTCCTGAGTAGCTAGGACTACAGGTGCAGCTACCACACCTGGCTAATTTTTGTATTTTTTGTAGAGATGGGGTTTTATCATGCTGCCCAGGCTGGTCTCAAACTGCTGGGTTCAAGCAGTCCGCCTGCCTCAGCCTCCAAAGTGCTGGGATTACAGTCACGAGCCACCACACCCAGCTGGAAACTCACTTTTTGTTGGCATTATGCCCCTTCCGTTCCTGGGTTCTCCATTTATTTCAGATTGGCTTGCACATAATGAGAAGAAGCATGAGCACGCATATTTTGATAAGGTCTGTTACATTTCTTTTTTCCTTCCTAGTTCTTTTGAAAGTGGCACATTTACTACTACAGAAAGTGCACAGGTAAGTGTTCTTCCTTTTCATACCGTGGTTCAATCAGTGGTCAGGATTTATTGAGCCCTTGCTGGAAGCCAAGACCTCTCCAGTCCTAGGGTTCTACCAGAGAAGGGCGAATGTGGGGTGTCACTGTCATAGAAATCTTGTCCCTGACTGGGCAGCAGCCCACACAGCAGTGGAAGACAAATGGCCCTGTGCCACGGGAGCAGTCCCTACCACCCCTGCGCCTGCCTGCCTGCCTGGGTCCCAGCCCCCATCCCCACTGTTGTCAGGAGGCCAAGGCAGTGGGGCTAGGCGTAAGTCCTGACACCTGTCTCAGCCTTCCCAGCCTGGCGTGTGTGCTTGTTCTGCTTCTCACTTGTGTTCTTACAGCCATGTAAGCAATGATGAGGGAAGAGGAGAAAGTGTTCAGCTCAATGAATGACACATTCGTCATTGGTGGGCACACAGGCTGGGGAGACATGAATGGAACCCCACATTGGAATCAGTGCATTTCCCCAAGGTGACAATGTCCTTGATACCTGCAGCCCTGGGCAGCAGAAACACATTTTCCGTGTGCACTCTACAGCACCATCCTTGGCATGCACGTTTGTGAAGTATGCCTTAGCCAGGTCAAGGAGCCAATCGGAATTCTCGTGTGCTTTGGGACTGATGTAGAAATACCTTTTCAGACTATAATCTATTAACTACGGTACTGCCTATATTTGTCCATTTTAGCAGTGGATGTTATAAATACAAACATTCTATGACACATACATGTATGGAACGCTTATTTCTTAAATAAGAATTGTGCCAACCTGGTTCCTTTCTTGTGGTTTGACTGTTTGAGGCCCTCCCTGGTGAGTACGTGTGTGCTGGACAGTGAAGGAGCTAGCAGTAGTGGAGCACCTCGTTGCCCTGGGTCACGCGTCTTTCATTTCTTTTAATCCTCGTGGCCTAAAAGCTCTCCCTGCCTGTCTGCCTGGCCCATGGTTTTGCTGGGGCCTGTGCTCAGGTGTGTGCGCTCCCTGGACAGAGGGTGCGCTGGCGGTGGGTGGAGGCTGTGGGGTGAGGGATGCCTTTTGGAATCAAGGGTGATGTCATGCCAAGGAGGGGACAGCATGGGGCTTTCTCTGAATAGTGGCCTCGCACTGATTCTCTGAGCCTATTGCTGTTTGTCAGCAGAAGGACCCTCACCAAACCGTCACCAGCAGATGGTGACATCTGGAAGCTCTGCTTCTATGGAGGCCACTGAGAATGCTTTAAGATTGGCCAGCTGGGCCGGGCGGGGTGGCTTACGCCTGTCATCCAAGCACTTTGGGAGGCCGAGGCGGGTGGATCATGAGGTCAGGAGTTCGAGATCAGCCTGGCCAACATGGTGAAACTCTACTAAAAATACAAAAATTAGCTTGGCATGGTGGTGCATGCCCGTAATCCCGGCTACTCAGGAGGCTGAGGCAGGAGAATCGTTTGAACCTGGGAGGCACAGGTTGCAGTGAGCTGATATCATGCCACTGTACTCCAGCCTGGGCAACAGAATGAGACTCCTCCCTCTCAGAAAAGAAGATTGGTCAGCTGGGGAAGCATCTAACCGGAGCCCCAAGGCTTCTGAGGGCGGAAGGGAGGTAGAGCCGCCCCAGGCATTGTCCTTCCGCTGTTCTGTCACTGGATCCTTGGCTGTGGCTGAGGAAGTGGATGAACTTCATGTGCCCGGCAGCTTCGGGATTTTCTGTCCTTGCAGGATTGACCCCGTTCCCGAGTCGACCTTTCCTCAGTACCTCGATGTGCTGGCTCCTTACGTGAACCAAGTGAACCTCATCCGAGCGGGGGTCCCGAAGATTGTGAGTGGATCTCATTTGGCCCCGTTGCCCCGTTCAGAGTTCAGAGGCTTTGCTGGGAAGCGGCCAGTGCGCTCTGGGACTTGTGAGAGGGATTTTAGTGGTCGCTGAGATAAAAGCTGGCTTTTTCTTTGCTCTGGTGTTTCTCCACCAAAGCCAACGTGGACTCATCCCCCACTCCCTTCTCTTCCCCTCCCTGCCCCAAGCAGAACCTTTCCTAGTTCTTTTGAGATCATCGGACTGGGTAAGAAGTCAGGAAACACCGTGGAAAATCTCTTGTGTTCTGCATGTTTTTTAGAATTTTTCTGGTCCAGATTATCCCAGTATCCGACCTCCCATCCTCATCCTCAGCGTCAAAAGGTGGCCTGGGGTCAGCGAGCAGCAAGTCTACCAGAAGTTTCAGAATCTCTGCAAGTTTGATGTCAGGCGACTCACACGAAGCCAGTTCCTACTCCTGACCAATAAGTTTAAGGAGTAGGTGCCTCTCAGTCCGCGTCCCCTGCCCCTCCCGAGTTCATCCCTGTGTCTGTCTCCACTGCCTGATCACAGCAGGCGGCGCCATCGTGCTACTTGGCTGACCGCAGCCAACTTGCTTTGGCAGCGCACGGAACATCCTGAAGGAGTACCGGAGCCACCCAACCCTGCGCGTCTCCCTGTACCGCTACTGGAGGCACTCCCCAGACGTCAACTGCCTGCTCCAGTAAGTACCGGGGAGGCCGCCTGCCGGTCCCGGGGTCCCGGGGTCCCGGCATCCCAGCATGGTCTGACTCGAGCACAGCTTGCTCGCTGGTGTGTGTTGCCGGGGGGTGTTGACGAGTGTGGTGACCTGAACGTCATTCAGTGACACTCATCGCCTATCTCTTGAGCACCTGCTGTGTGGGCCCCGTCGTCGTTCTAGGTGTCGTCAGTGAAGCAGAAAATCCCAGCTCTCATGGAGCTCATGGGCCGGCGGGGAGAAGCATGATAAACAAGTGGACCCTGTAATGTGTTGGGTGACAAGTGTTTATTAAAAATGAGAGAAGGGTCAAGGGTGGGTGGTAGGCTGCGGTTGGAAGAAGCTGATGGGGGTCCTCATTAGAGACTTGGAGTGAGCCAGGTAGTGACCTGGGAGCAGTGTTCAGGCAGAGAGGACAGCAGGGCAGAGCCCTTCTGTCAGGAGGCGCCAGGAGAGTCACGCTACTGTGGGCAGAACAGCAAGGAGGGGACACCAGAAAAGGAACTGGTGCGCACCCTTCCCCCCCTGCCCTTGGGAGCCACCCAGTGAGGACCGTGGGCTTCTCAGGAGAGAGGGGATCACGGAGGTTTCAGTGAGAAAGATCCATGACCCAACTCAGGCTGTCTTCCATGTTGGGGTAGACTGCAGAGGTGACACCGGGAGAGCAGTCAGGAAGGAGATGCTTCAGCTGGTCACAACTGGGTGCAGCCAGGGGCAGCAGGGTGGGGTCAGTGACAGATGAGAGAAGGGTCAAGTGCGAATCCAGGATTTGGGCCTGAACAGCTGGAAAGGTTGCTGTCGGTTGAGCTCTGTGAGGTTCTGGCTTGCTGGTTAGGGGCCATGTCAGTTGGAAAATAGCATTGCTGAAGAAGCACACTGAGCTCCGAGGCAAACCTTTTGCCTTCTGTCAGCCTGCCCTCGAGAGGTAGAAGCTCAGTGTCGGCACCGGGGGAGTGACGGACAGAAATGACATCCGAGGGTGCAGGACTGGGAAGGAGGCGGGGCGAGCCTGTGTTGGTGCCTCTGGGCCTGCTGGGCGCCCCGGCCACTGATGCGTGTCATTGTCTTGCAGAGTCTGTGGCATCATGACGGCCTGGGCCCTTCTCGCCTTCATCCTCGGAAGATCTGGTCCCTGAGCACAGCGAGGCCTCCTGCGGCCACGCTCGGTCGCCAAGCTCTCTGGGAGGTGGGCTGGGTGTGTTCGTATAAATCAGGTTCTGTTTGCAGATGGATCTGTTTGGTCTTTTCTGGAAATTCTGTTACGTCCTGAATGTGAAATTCCGTCAACACTATCAATGATAAATCAATCCTTGGGTATCGTACCTGTGTGTGTGGCCAGAACTTTCCTTTCTATAAATGCAGGTGGAGAAGTCAGTGCCTCGGGATTTAAGCTAATGTCTCACGAGCAGGTCATTGTGTTACTTCCTGGTCACCAGATGAAGAAAAGGTGACGTTATTTCTGGGACAAAAACTAATGGCTTATGATTGGCTGTTGTGACTTAGTTCTGAGAAATGGCCTGCCTAAGTTTAGTAAAGGAAGGACGTGAAGCTGGGAAGAGGTAAAGTCATGTGCACTGGGGACATTCTCGATAAATGTTACAAACGGATACGTTCACATGCATTTTAGAAGCAATGACCCACAGCCCCAGTGTGCGCCTTCGCTGTGGGCATGCTTGGGCGCTGTGTCTGCTCCGCAGCAGCCTGCCCTCCACTCGGCTTTCTCGGCAGTCTTTCTCTGCGGGTGCTGGACTTGGCCGGGCTCCTCACTCAACCTGGAGCTTCACTTGAGGGCTCTGCAAAGCTGAGTTCAATTCAGCCTGGGAGACATTTTTCCTCTCAAAAAACAAGCATTAGGGGTGGCAGCTGTCCACAGGAGGGTTTGGGAACTGCTTTTCCAGAGGTCACACCCTTTCCTGAGGGGCGAGGGGTCCTACACGATCCTCTGCAGCCCGTGGTCCGACCAGCCAGGCCACACTCAGGCACAGCAGGCACTTCCTCATCTGCTCAGACCGCAGTGGCAGGGCAGTGGCAGGGCGGTGGTGGTGGAGGTTTTTCATTGAATGCACAGCAGGTGCTTCCTCATCTGCTCAGACTGCAGTGGCAGGGCAGTGGCAGGGCAGTGGTGGTGGAGGTTTTTCGTTGAATGTAACTTGTTTCCAGACAGTCTCTCTGTTGCCCAGGTTGCAGTGCAGTGGCGCGATCATGGCTTACTGCGGCCTCTACCTCCTGGCTCAAGCAGTCCTCCCACCTCAGCCTCCCGAGTCTGGAACCACAGGTACATGCCACTGCAGATGGCTAATCTAAAAACAATTTTTTTTTTAGTAGTGGTGGGGTCTCCCTATGTTGCCCAGGCTGATCTTGAACTCCTGGCTTCAAGCCATCCTCCTGCCTCAGACTCCCAAAGCGCTGGTATTACAGGCGTGAGCCACCACACCGGGCTGATTGAGCGTAACTGCTGAGAATTCCGCTTTTCTTTCATGGGCTTTGGGCTTGACTGTGGTTGGGTAAGCCCTGCATTAAGGACTCTTGCAAAGGGAAAACGCCCCTCTTAGCTGCCTGTCTTGAGGGCCATTTGGCATCCCAGTGGTGGAGCACGGCTGGGCGCTGTCAGCTGTTCTGCAGAGCTCTGGAGTAGGGAGGCATTCAACACTTTCATAAGACCTTGTTCATTCACCTCATCTCAGTTCAGCGTGTCTTCACTGGGCACCTGCTGCATGGCCTTCAGTGTCCCGCGCCGTGGGCAGGGACCTGATGTCCACAGTGACGTGGCTCACCCCACAGCCCTCATCATATCTGCTGCTCCCTAGGGCGGCCCTGAGCTGGGGGAGCTGGAAGCTGCACCACAACCAGGCTTTGTTGATCAGGTTTACTTTCTGAGCAGTGCCCAGGTGTTGCTGACCTGGGCGCTGCTAACCTGGGCACTGCTCAGAAATGCTGAATGGTTCGAGGCCTCCTGCCCTTAGCAGCTTTTGCCCTGCCTGAGTGGCAGTGGTGGGAGACAAGGCAGGCTCTGAGTCTCTCCCTAGGCGTTCTCCCCACTTCCTCAGCTCTTCAAGGCTATGTTTTACCTGCGGGTCTCTCTCCTATCATTAAATGGATAAAACCAAAACAAGGCAAAAAGCTAGCCATTCTTCTCTCCTTCCCTAACCCCCACCTCCCTGTGGCCCAGCTGCTCTTCCCTCTCCATCCAGGCTTTCGAGCACGTGCTCTCCATCTCTCCTGCCCTGCCTGCCTGGGGCCCATGCCAGTCATCAGGGCTGCCTGGCTTCCCTCTCTCCTGCACAGCCCTGGGTGGTGCAGCTCCTCTGGACCCTCTCCCCGAGTCTCTGGTCACTCTCTCTTCTGTTGCCCTCCGCTCTTCCCCTGGCCTTTTAGATGTTGATGTTCAAAGACCTGGCACTGTCTGCCATGACAGTGCTGGGTCCCAGTGCGACTCTGAAGTTTGTTCTCAGCTAACGTCTCTCTCCTGGGTCCTCTAGATTTTCCCACAGACATGCCAAGCTCCACACAGGCAGGATGATCACTTTTCCTCCAAGTCGCCTGCCTTGATGGATGTGGTGAGCATCTCTGCAGCTGTAGCCTCCAGCTCCTAAACTCTCCCCACCTCACTGCCCTGCCTCTGAGCAGCCAGCCACCTGCAGCTCCTAGACTCTCCCCACCTCCCTGCCCTGCCTTGCCTCTGAGCAGCCACCCACTGGCAGCTTCTGTCTTCCTGCAGTCCTCCTGGCTGTCCAGACCCCCTTCACATTACCTAGACAGTTTAAGGGCCTCCTCAGGTCTAGGAGAGCCCTGCCTGCCTCCTCTTCTCCCTTCCCTGCTGTGGCTCTCATGAATGTAAGCAGGCTCTGGAAGGAAATTTGGTCATCTCTCCTGCCCAAGGTCCTTCTGTGGATTCTACACCAAGTCCACGAGCCCTTTTCTCCGCATTTGGGGTTCTGCTGTCTATCTGGTCCCCCACGGGTGTCTGTGATTGGGCTCACTGTTTATCGTTTTATTTTTTTGAGATGGAGTCTCACTCTGTTGCCAGGCCGGAGTGCAGTGGTGCAATCTCGGCTCACTGCAACCTCCATCTCCTGGGTTCAAGTGATTCTCCTGCCTCACCCTCCTGAGTAATTGGGCCTACAGGCGCCCACCACCATGCCCAGCTAATTTTTGTATTGTTAGTAGAGATAAGATTTCACCATGTTGGCCAGGATGGTCTTGATCTCTTGACCTCATGATCCACTCGCCTCAGCCTCCCAAAGTGCTGGGATGAGAGGCGTGAGCCACCGCGCCCGGCTGGGCTCACTGTTTCTCTTCCTCTTCCTTGAGCCACTCACTGCTCAAGACCCAGCTCAGTGGACATCTCCTCTAGGTTCTAGGTCACTGTCGCCTGCTGCACCTGTCAGGTGTCGGGCCTCATCCTGCCTCTGAGCGCCTCTTGCCCGTCCCTGCTAGAGCACTTGGTGCTGCGTGGCAGTGTCCCCTGGCCTGGCCCTGCACAGGTGGGCACTGGAGCTCTGGAACCTGCAAGGGCTCTCAGTATCCTCACAAGCCAGTGTTCCCTGTGGCTGGAGCCTCTGCTGTGTTTTTAGACAGGGATTTGAGTTTGTTGCTGCTGCTCAGGTGAGATGCTTTGAAAATGACATTGAGTAACTGATGTGCCTCTGCTTCTGCAGCAGAGGGAAAAGACAGCCTCCAGATCTCCCCAGCCCAGGGTGTTCTCACTGACGTACATGGCCTGATCACTTAGAAGTGATGTGACTTCATGTCCTTGTTCTTATAATTTCAGTTCTTGTTTGTGGTTTAAACTATCTCCATGAGATTTTTGGTATGAGAAAGATAATGACTGGAAATAGCTGTAAATGAACTTAAAATTAGCTAACTTTTCTCTTTACATCCTACAGCCTGTACTAAGGTCAGGCTCCTGTAACAAAAATAATGTAGACAGGGGGCTTAAACAACAGAATCTTATTTCTCACAGTTCTGGAGGCTGGGAACTCCGAGATACAGGGCCAGCCTATCCCACTCCTGAAGAAGGGCTCTTTTCCTGGGCTTGTAGAGGGGCGCTGCCTTGCACTGTCCTGATGTGGCAGAGACGGTGAACATCTCTCATAAGGGCACTAATCCAATTCGTGAGGGCCCCACCCCCATGACTTCATCACCTCCCAAAGGCCTCACCTCCTAAGACTATCCCCTTAGGGGTTAGGATTTCACCCTAGGGATTTGGAGGAAACACAAACATTCAGTCCATAGCAAGAATCTTTCCTTTTCTACAAAAGATACAGAGGTTCATGTCATTTATTGTTACTACAGAAAGCTTTTCTCTTTCTCTGTGTTCTTTTTAGCCCATGAGACAGCAATACTAATTTTCTTGGCATGAAATCTGTGGCAGAGGTTGTACATTTTGGGATACTTTCTAAGGGGAAGAAAAGACTTACTTTTTAACTATAAAACTCCTTGGTATAATTTTCTGTAAGTTTGTTTGAAAATTCAATGTAATACTAACTAAAACGTTATTTTTTTGTGTGGTAGTGACTTGCCAAATTAAAAATTATCTGGGGCCAGGCATGGTGGCTCACACCTGTAATCCCAGCACTCAGGTAGGCCGAGGCAGGTGGATCGCTTGAGGTCAGGAGTTTGAGACCAGCGAGGGCAATGTGGCGAGATCCCATCTCTGCCAAAAAATACAAAAATTAGCTGGAAGCCGGGTGCAGTGGCTCACACATGTAATCCCAGGACTTTGGGAGGCCGAAGCAGGTGGATCACCTGAGGTCCAAGAGTTGGAGACTAGCCTGGCCAACATGGTGAAACCCTGTCTCTACTAAAAATACAAATAATTAGCCAGGCTTGGTAATTCCAGCTACTCTGGAGGCCAAGACAGGAGAATTGCTTGAACCCAAGAGGCAGAAGTTGCAGTGAGCCGAGGTCACACCATTGCACTGCAGCCTGGGCAACAAGAGCAAAACTCCATCTAAAAATAAATAGCTGAACGTGTGCCTGCCTATAGTTCCGGCTACTTGGGAGGCTGAGGCAGGAGAATCGCTTGAACCTGGGAGACAAAGGTTGCAGTGAGCCGAGATCATGCCACTGCATTCCAGCCTGGGCAACAGAGTGAGACTCCCATCTCAAATAATTATTTGGGAAAATAAACATAACAATCAGGAAACTTCTAAAGAAGAATAGTGACCAAGATGGCTTGTCCCACCTGCCACATGGGAGTGCATTGATGAGAGCTGTGCATTTTCTACCATTTTTGCATCATTGAGATTGTGATATTTCTTAGTCTATGGTGTGTGTTAATTTAATTGGCGTTTTAATGTGCACAAAATGCTGCCTCTTGTAACTGCATACTGATGAAACTGGCATCAAACAGTTATAATTAATACATTGTGAGATTGACGTAGTAATAGAAGATAGGTAAGAAATAGGCTGAGTACATTTGGGAATTTTGCTGTGATAAAGGTGGCATATTAAATCCGAGACAAAGAGCTATTTAGGAAAGCCAATTCTTTAGTCCTTACACTAAAATAAATTGAAGACATGTCATATATTTAAGGTTAAAAAAGGCAAATCATATAAAAGGAAATGAAAACAATGTAATCTTGGGACGAAGAAGGGCTTTGTAAGCATGAAACAAAAGCTTCAAGTGGTAATGAACTAGTTGATCTGGTGCAACCGTGTCTCATGTTGTCTGAGACGTCCTTCACTGTAGCGTGACCACTGTGGTGTGTTCCCCTAAGGGAAGAATGCTGCCGGGGAGGTTTGTGCCCCTCATCTAAGATACACCCTGACCTCAAAGATACTGAAATGGAAGGAAAATGCATCTTGGAATGGGTGGAATACAGAAAAATAAGCTTATTTACAACCAAAAAACCACCCAAAACTACTTGAATGTGGGAAGCCAGCTTTGTCCTGGTGGGTCAGTGGCAGGGCAGTTTGGGCAAAGCTGGGGTGTCCTTGCTGCCACTGCAACTCCTACTCTAGTTTTGGACGGTTACCCTGAGGAGGGGTTACGAGGACGATGCTGGTGGTGGACAAGAAGCAGGAGCCCGCACCGGGCTGGGCGGTCTGCAGACTCCTCTCCATGCCTCTCGCTGGTTAGAACCATCGGCTCTCCTCCGACCCTTGTACTTGAAAGTGCTTATCATAACTTGGGTAGATTTGTGTGCCTGACTGCACAGTGTGTCTTCTCTACAGTGCAGCTCCTCCCCAGAGCGGGGCGCCTCCTGCTCACGTGGACTGGCAGCACCTCTGAGTGCGGAGGGCTGGCCCGGTCCCTGCCTGCCGTCTAGTGGGGCGACAGTACCCAAGCAATGGCTGTAAAGGTTAGCACGTCCTGGCTAGGGAGGGGCTGGGGCGTCCCCCACAAGGGCACCTAATCCAGAACAATTCCTAAGGGTGAGTGACAGGGAGGGTGTTTTGTGGTTAGTACAGGAAAACAGTTGTACTAGTCTGCTCTCGCACTGCTATAAAGACATTCCTGAGACGGGGTAATATGTGGGAAAGCAGGTTTGATTGGCTCACAGTTCTGCAGGCTGTACAGGAAGTGTGGTGCCAGCATCTGCTTCTGGGGAGGCCTCAGGAAGCTTTTATTCATGAAGGAAGGTGGAGCAGGAACAGGCACTTGACATGGTGGAAAAGGGGGATGGGGGAAGGTGCCACACCTTCTAAACAACCAGATATCCCATGAACTCAGAGCCAGAGCTCACTCATCACCCAGGGGATGGCCCAGGCCATTCATGAGAACTCTGCCCCCGTGAGCCTGACACCTCCCACTAGACCCCACCTTCAGCACTGGGGATTACAATTCTTCATGAAATTTGAGGGCACACAAATATCCAAACTGTATCAACCATGTACAGTGTGATCATGGATACACTGGAAAAACCCCTAACCAAAATGTGAGGGGGTGACATTGCTGAGCAATTACTGCACATCAGATGCTGAGTAAAGTACTTTGCAGTTATTAATTTATGTGCTCCTCACAGTAACCTTCCAAGTAAGTACTCTCACGGCCCAGTGATCCTCCAAGTAAGTACTGTCGCTGTGCCCGCATAGGACGGAGACTCCCAACACCCACAGGGCGGGCGCTCAGCCTTGGCACACCCTGGCCAGCGGTGGGCAGCTTCTCTTGATGCCACATGCCTGCAGGGTCATGAGCAATTTCAATTTCCTTATTTTTATTTTGTTTTTAGATTGGAGTTGTCTATTATGAATATATATGATGTAATTTCAAACGTTTTAAAAAACAAGACAAGTCAGGCGGTATCTACAGGACTGCTGCTCGCGCCTTGTTCTCAGGCCCAGGCTCAGCCCCGGCGGCTCCTGGTGGAAGGTGGTCCTGGGGCTCTCCTGAGCTGCTCCTCTCTTGGCTGTGACTTCTGTCCCAGCTGCAGCCATGTGGCTCTTGTGTCCCACCTGTCATCTTGAGACTCACCCAGCTCTTGAAACCACAGTTGGTGCCAAGCTGCTCCAGCACTTAGTCCAGATTTGGAGGGAGAAGTAGATCTCAAAAGACTTTCTTTTCTCCATACGAACAGAGCTATAGACTATTTGTTCATTCTTAACACTACTATAAAGAAATACCTGCCAGGCATGGTGGCTCACGCCTGTAATCCCAGCACTTTGGGAGGCTGTGGCGTGCAGATCACTTGAGGTCGGGAGTTTGAGACCAGCCTGGCCAACATGATGAAACCCTGTCTCTACTAAAAATACAAAAATTAGCCAGGTATGGTGGCACATGCCTATATTCCCAGCTACGCAGGAATCTGAGGCAGGAGAATCACTTGAATCCGGGAGGCGGTGGTTGAAGTGAACCAAGATCATGCTACTACACTCCAGCCTGGGCAACAGAGCAAGATCCTGTCTCAAAAAGAAAAAAATACCTGAGACTGGGTAATTTATAAAGAAAAGAGGTTTAATTGACTCAGGGTTCCACAGACTGTACAGGTAACGTGACTAGGGAGGCCTTGGGGAACAAAATCGTGGCTGAAGGAGAAGAGGAAGCGGGCACACCCTACATGGCTGGAGCAGGAGGAAGAGAGAAGGGGAAGGTGCGACACACTTTTTTTCTTTTTGAGACAAAGTCTCACTCTGTCACCCAGGCTGGAGTACAATGGTGTGATCTTGGCTTACTGCAACCTCTGCCTCCCAGGTTCAAGTGATTCTCCTGCCTCAGCCTCCCAAGTAGCTGGGACCAGAGGCGTATACCACCACGCCTGGCTAATTTTTTGTATTTTTAGTAGAGATGGGGTTTCACCGTGTTAGCCAAGATGGTCTCAATCTCTTGACCTCGTAATCCACCCACCTCCGCCTCCCAAAATGCTGGGATTACGGGGTGAGCCACTGCGCCTGGTTGGTGCTACACACTTAACCAGAGAACTCGCTGTCACTAGAACAGCAAGGGGGACATTCACCCCCAGGACCCAGTCACCTCCCATCAGGCCCCTCTGCCAACATTGGGGATTACAATTCCACATGAGATTTGGGTGGGCACAGAGCCAAACTGTATCAAGCATCATCTGCTGCCTGCTTTTATGGCCAAAGAACTTGGGTGATCTGGATCTTTGGATCTCTGACCTTTAAATAACTTGGACTGTTGTTTTGTGATGGAATCTGGGAGGATGGTGGTGGTTAGCTGGAAACACTAATAACCTATAATTATATCTCTGTGCCCCCTTCTTTTTTTTTTTTTTTTTCCCCTCAGCTCTGTTGTCCAGGCTGGAGTGCAATGGTGCAATCTCGGCTCATGGCAACCTCCACCTCCCTAGTTCAAGCAATTCCCCTGTCTCAGCCTCCCGAGTAGCTGGGATTACAGGCACACACCACCACACCTGGCTATTTTGTATTTTTGGTAGAGACAAAGTTTCGCCATGTTGGCCAGACTGGTTTCAAACTCCTGACCTCAGGCAATCCGCCTGCCTCAGCCTCTCAAAGTGCTGGGATTAAAGGCGTGAGCCACCGCACCAAGCCTGTCTATGCCCTCTTCTAACACCTATGGGTATTCCTGTGCAGGTAAGAAAATGTGTACTATGTAAACTAGTCTCAGTTATCCTTTAAAAAGATGAGTAAAATACATTAAAATGTTCTCTCTTAAGGGGCTCCTGGTGATTTCTAATTTTCTTTGTCGCATATTTTTCTGTACTCTAAAACTTTTCATGAGTGTGCATCCCTTCAAAACCAGAAATGTACTGTTTTTAAGATTAGTACATATAACT